>NC_134356.1:28960393-29085393 GCF_048569485.1 Anomaloglossus baeobatrachus
AGGTCTTTCACCAGGAAGGAACAGCCACGGGAAGGGCAGTCTCCAGTCACGAAGACCACCTATGCCAAACATGGTATCCATCCACAGACAGCCGTTTCGGGGTATTTGCCCCTCATCAGTGTGGAGTAGGAATCTGGCTAGTGGGAGCATTGCCTAGTAAAATACTGTGAGCAAGGATGGTTGACCTTAGGGAGATCAACATCCACCACTGCGGAGACACAATTCACGTGTTGCTCAACGCAGTGATTCTAGAGCAACGCCCCCTGGGAAATATTCAAAGCAAGAAGGCCTGCGGAGACACCATCACATGTTTCTCAACGCTGGCAGGAAACTAGCCAGGTCTTTCACCAGGAAGGAACAACCACGGGAAGGGCAGTCTCCACAATGTGGATGGATACCATGTTTGGCATAGGTGGTCTCCTTGACTGGAGACTGCCCTTCCCGTGGTTGTTCCTTCCTGGTGAAAGACCTGGCTAGTTTCCTGCCAGCATTGAGAAACATGTGATGGTGTCTCCGCAGGCCTTCTTGCTTTGAATATTTCCCAGGGGGCATTGCTCTAGAATCACTGCGTTGAGAAACACGTGATGGTGTCTCCGCAGTGGTGGATGTTGATCTCCCTAAGGTCAACCATCCTTGCTCACATAGCTTGTATTGTATAAGTGTGTATATGGTATACAGTAAATTTATTATTGTGCACAGTATACTATGCCTGTAATAGTATACAGCGTGTGTTTCTCTGTCGGGTTATATGAGTGCATGTGGAAAAACCTGTATCAGAAGAGAACACCACGCACTGGGGTAGCAGCGGGAAGGTGAGTATAATTGTTACATTGTGCGATGTGATAGGGATCATATGTACCAGGATGGGGACATATATACAAGGATGGGGGACAAAGATTCAAGCATGGGATGGGGAAGCTGGGTGAACAAGGCTCTTTACCTCAGCACCCAGCTTTTCCATGCTCTGATATCAAGGGAAAGCTGAGTGCTGAGGTAAAGATGTATAGCAGAGCATGGGAAAGCTGCGTGCTGATGGAAAGATGTACAGCAGAGCATGGAAAAGCTGGGTGCTGAGGTAAAGATGTATAGCAGAGCATGGAAAGTTGGTTGATGAGGTAAAGATGTATAGCGAAGCATGGGAAAGCTGCGTACTGAAGGAAAGATGTACAGCAATGCATGGGAAAGCTGGGTGCCGAAGACAAGATGGATATCAGAACATAGGAAAGCTGGGTGCTGAGAGAGCAGAGTGTCGGTGTAATTATCACGTACCTAGAGTGTCAGTGTATGGGGGCCCAGGTCCAAATTTTGCACCGGGACCCATCGAACTCTAGTTACGCCACTGCATGCTGGTGCTGATCCTCCCATTCTCAGTGCTACCTGAGTGAATAGAAACTCCAGTCTCTAACAAATGAAATACCTGTCAGAAATGTAGAGAAGCTGATTTTTATAAAACTGTGCAGTGGTCTCAATTTTTGCCACAGCTGTTTATTATGACGGGCTGCTAAGTCTTTAACTTTACTCAGAAAGAAACGAGAGAGGATGATGAAACTTTACATTTATCCCACATACTCTCCACTGATGACATCACACTTCTTACTTCGGTATTCCAAATTCTGTAAGCCTGGCAAACTGAAGGATTTCGGTTGTGCGTCAAACCAGGCATCAGTAGCAGCCATGGCATCAGAAATGGTGTGTCATTAGGTACCCTTGGGGTGTTTCTTCGGGTTTGGAAACAGATGATAGTCGGGGGGAGCTAGATCTGGTGAATAAGGTGGGTGGTCACCAGCTGGAAGCCCAGCTCTGTCAGTTTTGGCGTGGTCGTTTGCAATGTGATCGGAGGCGTTGTCTTGCAAGAACAAGATTCCTTTGGACAGCTTGCCGCGCCTTTTGAGCTGCCTTCAATTGGTCCACATGTTGAATGAAATACCTTGCGTTGATGGTGGAACCATTTTGAAGGTAGTCCACTAGCAGCACACCCTCCTTATCCCAGAACACAGACATCGTCACCTTCCAGAAACAAGAATTTTATCACTCCTCTGCTCACAGTTGCTGTGAATATCGCATTAGACTCCATGTTTTCTCGCGTGCGTAGAACACTTTCCATAAGCAACAAACACAAAATTTTGAAAACATATATCAGACACATAAGGTTTTCATGTGATATAACATTCGTTACCATAGAAAGAAATTTCATAACCCTGCAGTCTCACTCTCTGATTTGACTACTTCCAATATATTTAAAGGTCAGATTAAGACCAAACTAACAGGTTGTATTTGGTTTCAGATAGAAACCGTGTTAGTCGTGGGACTCTTTGCTCTCTCAGGTAGTACAGGATGGTTGCATCGGCAGCCGTATCTTGGAGACGCTCAATAGGAAAGACGCATAGACAGTTTCTTAGCTCAAGAGTATCACACTGTTTATTATATTAGGCGGCTGTCTTGCTAAATTCTCCTAAAAAGGGGTCTGAAAGCCCGTACTTACGAAGCGCTCACTGATATCCTTATCGGGCACGAATACTAAGATTCTTTATAGCAAGATACTATTTATTTTAATAGCACATGAATAATCAATGGTACATAGGCATTAGCACTACTTTATAGTCATAGAATCTTATACAATAACAGAAATATGCATCAACATTACCGTTTGTTGTAGCATTCCTTTTCTCATCGGAGGGACTCGATTAGTGAGAAGGAAAAACAACCCGGCCTCTACATCACAGGAGCGGTGCGTCCACTTTAGCGTCCTGGAAATGTCCCCAATCTCACTAAGCGAGCCCTGTCTTTTTATACAAAATTTGTAGTAGTGTGCAAATGCAGTATTGCAATTGTGACCAACATGTGATTGCTGAGTCATGGTCATGTAACCTGACCACACGCGGCTGGCGACACCAGTAGCTTCCTGCACATTGTTAGTTGACCACTAGCCGACCACAGTTTCCTGGAGATATTGCAATGAGCTGTGAATTTTACATGCCAGTTTCCTTACTCATGTTTTAGCTAACCACGAGTTTCCTTTAAGTTGAACAGTAAATGTTCCTTCCTCATAAATGGTTTGTTCAAGACTTACAATAACACGTACGCTTAGTCATAGTGAAATAGGTTCAACCAGAGGACACCTCTTTGATACTGAATTTTGGATGGGTCAAATACCTGTGATCACTATCTTTTGATTATGATCCTTATCTAATCACACTCATTCTTCAGTCATATCACATTGGTATCACAGCGGCTTATATAGGTTTTTTGAAGCGTATAATAACAGATTACACAATAGGTTTTGTTTGGACAAATTACATGTTCCCAGAGTCATCAATTTTTGACATGTTTATAGAACATTTTGCAATTTTGGCTAGAATGGACATTCTTTGGGTCAGTTTGACCTTGATAGTTACAACATTACAGGATGTGATAACAAACACTCCTGCCAAAAATACATATTTTAGAAGAACAAATGTTAACTCGTGGGTCAACAGATGTAGTTTTGAGAATAAACTTGATTTCGGAGAAATAAAGTTGATAGGACAAAAATTCATTTCTCCTGCCAGGGACACATGTTCTGCCAAATTATACATAAGTTGCTTATCATATAACTTATGAGAATGAAATATAATGAACTTTGATTGTTTTCAATAAAGAGACAAAATGGCTGAACTCAGAAAATAGTGTCTTCTTTAACAACCATATTTTAGGTGGGCATTTTTGTGGTGTTCAAGGGGTCATTTTGCATACATGAGGCACTGAAAGCAAATCTGAGTTTGGCTAGTTGGGGCCATTTAGAGAGGAATTAAGACTAAACTGAGGAACCCCAACATCAAGAGGAAGTAGAGGTGTAGAGCCTGAAAATGATACATTGCGTTATCTATCGGTCAATAACTGGAAGAAACCAAAGAGAGAGCAGAGAGTATGGTGTAGGAGATGGGGGAAGGGGTGAGTGGGTTTGTACGGTATCAACAATCTACAGAAAACCAGAAAAATCAATTAAAGTGACCAGTCCGGACTTTGGTAAGGAGTCGCGATAGTGTCAAAGCTTAATCATGTGAGAGTAGAAGGTATTTAGTCTTGAAATGGAGATTTGGTTACTGGCACAGGATGGATCAAAACTCTAAATAGAAAAAATTCAGTATTAAGCATGGTTGTCAAATGGCTTGGATTTCCTGGACCAGAAAGGAGACTTGTTTTATGTAAGACTCACCCTAAAAGTGGTCATTCCAGGATTTGTAGGGAGGTGAGACTTAAATGACCACATAAAGTATTAATATAGTTAGAACCACGTTTAATAGAGGAAGGAAATATACTGAACAAAATTCAAGATCAAATATTTTTGTGTGAGGAGTAGTGACAGCTGTTAGTTTCGAGACTACTTCTATACGGTAGACATCATGATGTTCAAGACAAGGTCGGAGAAAGCCAACAGTATGTGTTGTTGGGAAGCCACTGTCACGTCTCCAGGGCCTGCTCCGGTGAAGTCTTCCCCGGTCACCGCCGCTCTACTGTCACGCCTCCACCAGGGCCTGCTCCGGTGACATCTGCCCTGGTGGTGCTGCTCAACTGTGACGTCTCCACCAGGGCCTGCTTGAGTAACGTCTGCCCCGATCACCAGGCGCTGCCCTACTGTCACATCTTCACCAGGGCCTGCTCCGGAGACATCTGCCCCAGTCACCAGGCGCTGCTCTGCTCACACTGCATGCAGTGCTGGTGATGGTGGAGAGGTCAGTTCCAGTGGCTCTGGTGGGCGGAGTTGCCGCACATTCACCAGGCTTGGTCTGGCTGGAACTTGCACTACTGCTGACTGACTGTAGGGGTGTGTGCTTTCCAGCTAGTATCAGCTCCTACTTCAGCCTATGGGAAGGCAACACACCCTTTTTTATATCCTTCAGTGTCCCTGGTTCCTTACCAGATATAGTCTTGTGTTTCTTTGAGCCACATCCTTCCTGGTACTGTGCACCTTGCTTGATTTCTCATATGAACATGGCTTTGTTTATTGACGTCCCTCCTGCTTGCTGTTTTGTACCTCGCATGACATCTCGGTTTGACCTCGGCTTGTCGATTATCCCACATCTCTGGACTGCAGCCTACCATAGGCAGCGAACCCCTGGACCCTGCAGTAATTCCAGATCCCTATATAGGGGTTAAAGGGTTTTAGGGTACCTCGGGGTCCTGCTTAGTGGGTGGCTTGCCGTTACAGCCGCCTTTGCTAGGGAGTAACGTTAACGAGACACATCTGATTTTGTTCCACTACTTTTTATTACTTTAACCAATTTTAAAATAATGGACAAGTCACACAAAGCATAACAATCGAACCAAGAATGGTTGGATATTGCCAAGAATTAATTATTTTTGAGCTTCGACGATAAAAGGGAGATCTTCTGTGTGTGGGACCAGCTACGATTTTAGACCCTTGGATGGTTCCAGGAAAACGCAAGATTTTTTTTTCCTGGCAAAACCTTGCTCGTTATCAGTTTCTCCTTGTCTCAAGTGACCCTTTGTTAAAGGGGTGGGGAGCAGAAGATGTTAATTGAATGTAAATCCCTTTTACAATGGAAATAATTGAACTGACCACTATTGTATGCAAGCCTTAGGCCTAAAGTCATGTGTAAAATAGTTCCCAACGTGCTACCTCCTCATTTGCCTTGTATACCTTCCTTGCTTTTCCTTTAATGCATTGTTGCTTTGTAAATTGTAATTGTGCATATATAGCAAGAAATCTGTTTTTTGGTTTTTTTTTGGAAGTCTTCAATTTCTAGTGGTGAACCAGCCAAAGAAAACCTGACCTCCCTGTTTTCTAGCCGATAAACTAAAGACATGGAGCTATGGTAGCTTTCCAAATGTCCCAGGGCAGAGCATTAATGGTAGAGCTACAGAGTCATGACTATGTCTTTACAGCCTTTGCGGTTGAAGCTAAAGGATAGGCACCTTAATTAACAAAGCAATTTTAGGGTATCCTAGTTGAAGGAAAAGACAAGTGTCGCAGGGTTATGGGGATAGTAGGAAACCAGGGCTCCTAGGATGACCCTCGGGCGGGGGGCTGTGCTATCCCTAGTCTCAGAGATACTCTTAAAGGTGGGGATGTCTGAGTCTCCTTCCTGGCCCTGCTCCTGACCAGTCCTGATGTTGTTCTCCCACCACTCTACCCCAGGGGGGCAGGGACAGGATTCTGATTACCCACATGAATAGACAGGGGAAACCCAAACTTTTGTTACACAGCAGCCACAGAGGTATAAGACAGGAAGAGATAAGGAGGAAAACAAGAGTAGGGAGAAAACAACAAGACTGGTAAACTCCAACACCAAGCATAGGCTACTCTCCAGCAAATGTGAGACACCACAGCCACACAGACCAACACAGCAGAAGCTATCGTCGATGTGGGTGAAAGATCTCCAACAACGTCAGTATGAGAGGAGCAGATGTGATAGGCTTCCTTTCAACATGTGAACCCTGAAGCCTAACAAGTAGGCTCAGAGGTAACTCTTGCTATTCTGTCTAAGCATGAGCACACAGCTGGTTGACGCCTGAGTCTGCCTGTGTAGAACAGACACATCATGAGCCATAGTGCCAATCTGCTATGTGAACAACGTCTATATGCCGCCATGACAGTCGACCAGTCTTGTGTAAACCTCCGTGTGACAACAGGAAGCTTTTGCTGGGCCATGGCACGGAAGATGGTGATTTGGGGAATGGTATTCAAATGTGCATAAACCGTATTAATTGTCATCCAAATTGAGTCGAATATCTGCATGCAAATTATCCAGAGACCGAAAGGCTTTGATCAAAGGAATAAAACTGTTTATTTTAAGACAGTAAGGTGCTTTTTTTTTAAAGAAAGAAAGGTGCTTTTTTTTTAAGGTGCTTTTTTTTTAAGAGGTGCTTTTATTTTAAAGAAGTAAGGTGCTTTTTTTAAAGAAAGTAAGGTGCTTTTTTTTAAAGAAAGTAAGGTGCTTTTTTTTAAGAAAGTAAGGTGCTTTTTTTTAAGAAAGTAAGGTGCTTTTTTTAAAGAAAGTAAGGTGCTTTTTTTTAAAGAAAGTAAGGTGCTTTTTTTTAAAGAAAGTAAGGTGCTTTTTTTTAAAGAAAGTAAGGTGCTTTTTTTTTAAAGAAAGTAAGGTGCTTTTTTTTTTAAGAAAGTAAGGTGCTTTTTTTAAAGAAAGTAAGGTGCTTTTTTTTTTTTAAAGAAAGTAAGGTGCTTTTTTTTTTTTAAAGAAAGTAAGGTGCTTTTTTTTTTAAAGAAAGTAAGGTGCTTTTTTTTAAAGAAAGGTGCTTTTTTTTTAAAGAAAGTAAGGTGCTTTTTTTTTAAGAAAGTAAGGTGCTTTTTTTTAAAGAAATAAGGTGCTTTTATAATGGTATTTTAGGAAAGATTTGGAATCCACCAAAAGGACGCAATTGTTTATCATATAAGTTTCAAGCAGTTCTAAGCATCACACAGAGGAATTAAGGAAATAGAAGAGACCTATTTCTCAACACAGTTCATAACACTCTCATAGTTTTTCTACTACACTTAAGGCCTCTTTCACACATTCGTGCCTCCGGTACGTGTTTGGCAGTTTTCTCACGTCCCGAAGACACGTACACACGTAGCCCTATATATTCCTATGGTTTTGGACACACGTAAGTATTTTCTCACGGCAACATGTCCATTTTCTCTCCGGCATCACGGGTGTCACACATAATGCAAATGGACCACACGGATGTGTTCCGTTAGACACTCATCGGAGAAAATACATGTGTCTGTGAGAAAAAAAAACTAAAACCTTTACTCACCTTCTCCTGCCCTGCTGTCTCTGCCGTTGCTGTCACTCGCTGCCGACTGCCGCTCGTTATGCTCATTGAATATTCACTTCACTGCGGCCGGAAGCAGCAGCGGGGAGTCAGCAGGACCGGAGATCAGCACCACGGACAGCGACACCAGGGACAGGTGAGGAGAAAGTTCCCGTTCTCCGTGTGTTATCACGGATGACACACGTGTGCCATACACACGGCACACCGAGGGCAATACGCACCTTTGACATGTCCTTGAAAAACGTGCGTGATTTTCACAGACGTGTAAAAGAGGCCTTAAGAAGTAAAATACGGGTTTCTTCAGTAATTTCCAAGCTTAATTGACAGGAAAAGATCCAGACAGTCTTTAAGTGTCTCTGAATGCAAATATGGGTGCAAGCACAATTTTGTTCTGTATTTTGGGTATCTTCATATAATCTTGTCCATAACACAGTAAGAGATAAGGAGGAAAACAAGAGCAGGGAGGAAACAACAAGACGACGGGTAAACTCCACAACAACACCAAGCACAGGCTACTCTCCAGCAAATGTGGGACAGCACAGCACACAGGCCAACACAGCAGAAACTATAGGCGGTGTGGGTGGAAGATTTCCTCTAACCTAAGTATGAGAGAGATGCAGATTTGATAGGCTTCCTTACAACATGTGATCCCAGAAGCCTAACAAGCAGGTTAGCAGAGGTTAACTCTTGCTAGCCTGTCTAGGAATGAGCACACAGCTGGTCGACGCCAGAGTCTGCCTGTGTGTTATGGACATGATTATATGAAGATACCCAAAATACAGGGCAAATGGCACTTGCACCCGTATTTGCACTCAAAGACACTTAGTTTGTCTGGGTCTTGGAAATCACCAAATAAAGAAACTTGTGTCTTCTCCTTTTAAGTTTATTAGGAAAAAGTACAGTGTTAGGAACTGTGACAAATGTTTAAGGAAATGGGAGAGAAATATTTCCTACTTCCTTTTGTCTGATGCCTAGAAATGCCCGATACTTACAATAAAAAATTGCACCCTTTAGAAGGATCTTGTTCCTCTTTGATCAAAGCACTTTGGTCTCTGAATATTTTGCATATATTCAGATATTTGACTCATAATTTGGCTACAGACAATTAAAGGTGCATGCACTATTTAGAGTGCCCCCCCCAATTCTGTTGGTGCCTTAACATGGGGGTAGGACAAGACATCCAGAGGACGGCAGCCGTGACATCGCCTCCCTTTCCCAAATTGACCACGTGAGCGGAGAGTGCAACTCCATTAAGGTAAGAAAATGAATTCTTATCTTCTTATCTTAAAACCTCCTGCGTTTCCGAGTGGGGAAACAGCAGACACCCCCCCTTCTTGGGCCGCAGTGTCAGAATCTATAATGTGAACTGCTCCTGATGCCGCCATGACAGTTGGTGAGTCTTGCGTAAAACTCTGTATGACAAGAGGAAGCTTGCACAGTGCTATGGTATGGAAGATGGGAAACTTTTGCATTAGTCTTTGGCGCCGAAGACCGGAAGCTTGCATGGGATTATGGCACAGAAGACAGGAGTCTTGCACAGGACTGTGGTGCGCCTCTCATCTTGGACTCCTCTCACGATCCTGGTTTAGTTTAGTCTAAGGGACACCTGAAAAACGTAAACTGCTATATTGGAAAGGAGTTCTAGATTTAATTAGTGAGTTTTTAAGACCTGCAGCTCCACTGTTCACTAGAGCGAATAGGCAAAGCACACCACCAAATATGGTGACCATTCATCTTTGCGATGTCCAGATCCATAAAAAGAATTTAGAGCCCATATGATAGGGAACTGAACTGGATACTGTTATGGTTTTTTTATATCTACAATTTTATATCTACGTATTCAGCGTTTTTACCTTTTTTGTTTCCACTTTTGTATTCAGCATGTTTCATTTGTAAATTTCGAGAACTGTTTTAGGCATTTTCCGGTTTCGTAGGTGTAAGTTTCGAAAATATGTTTGCTAGGTTACGTTGACTTTTTAACCTTTTTATGGTGTTTACTATTATTTTACTTTTTTTATGTTGGTAATAAAAAGGCATATTTGTCCGAAGGTCTAGACAGACGTGTATTATTGCTTCGTCTTTGATCTTTCGACATTGTTAGAGCCGCGGACTCTATTTCTCTCAGGTAGCAGTGAAGGATTGGATCGGCAGCCGTATCCTGCGCGGAGACGCTGAACAAACCAAGACAGACCAGTCTATAATTTGCCAAAGTCACACACACACTGGTTTATTGCAATACACGAGGCTTAAGCCCGCTTTACACGCTGCAATGCATCTTACAATGTGTCGGCAGGGTCACGTCGTAAGTGACGCACATCCGGCATCGTAAGGTACATGGTAGTGTGTAACAGCTACGTGCAATTGCGATTGAACGGTAAAACGTTCATCGCACGCACGTCGTTCTTTCCTCATGAATTGAACGTCAGATTGTTCATCGTACCCGGGGTAGCACACATCGCAGTGTGTGACACCACGGGAACGATGAACAGATCTTACCTGCGTCCTGCGGCTCCCGGCCGGTAATGCGGAAGGAGGTGGCCGGGATGTTTACGTCCCGCTCATCTCCGCCCCTCCGCTTCTATTGGCCGGCTGCCGCGTGACGTCGCTGTGACGCCGAACGTCCCTCCCACTCCAGGAAGTGGATGTTCGCCGCCCACATTGAGGTCGTATGGACGGGTAAGTACGTGTGACGAGGGTTAATCGTTTGTGCGGCACATTCAACAAAATTGAACGTGCCGCACATACGATGGGGGCGGTTACGATCGCATCCGATATTGTATGCAGAATCGTAACATGTAAAGCAGGCTTAATATACACCTCGGATTGGTTACACATTATGGCATATGAGATTACACAATAGTCATAAATTTTAGAATGAATAGCATTGGGTCAAGGAATGAATAGCATTGGGCCAAGAGGATACAAAGGTTTCAAGGGATATGATTATAATGCCAAATCTCATTTCAATAAGACATTTTTTGGGAAAAGAGACATGTTATTTGTAGCAGATGGTGTTTTTGTAACGGAGTTTCTCAATAGAACCTAATATCATATACTGTTGTGTAAGAGGTGACAAAATGGTGAACAAGACAAAATGGCTTCTCTAACTAACACCCTTGTTTGACAAACACTGGTAAACTTGGAGACTAAAGACCCCGTTACACGCTATGATTTATGACGATATGTCGTCGCGGTCACAGATTCCGTGATGCACATCCGGCATAGTTAGCGACGTCGTTGCGTGTGACACCTACGATCGCAAATATGTTGAAAATTGTTGATTGTTGACACGTCGTTCAGTTTCAAAATATTGTTAATCATTTGGAACGCAGCAGACATATTGGTACGTTTGACACCCTGCCAACGACGAACAACATCCACACGACCGCCTTGGTCAAACAATATATCGAACGATTTTGCGTCGCTTGTGAGATCATTACGTGTGACCGCTAATAAACGACCTATGTGCGATCTCGGCAAATCGTAACTACGATCTGTGTGTGTCACATCGCTACTGAGATTGTCAGATTAATCGTAGCGTGTAACGGGGCCTTAAGTCTCAATCCAAATTAGTTCTCACAAGACAGGGGTTTCCACAACTGCACTTTCTGCCCATTTTAAAAATTTGGGGGTTTCATACCTCGATCCCCACACAGCAAGACTTCTAACAAGTCGCCCAATTTGTCAAAAGTTTTTAGATTATGAATATCCTTTGATGACTTAGGAGAAGGTTATACATTGCCAGCATAATATAAGCCCTTAACACTAGAAGTCCCAGAGAGGGGTCATTTAACATTTCTACCATTGAAACCCTTTGGAGGTCGAAATTCCGGACTTCTAGTATTAAAAGTCTAGGGCAAAATATTTGGGATGGAGTATGTTGTGAGCTATGCACCCAGATAACCTCTACCACTTAAATAATTAGTGCAGTATTATTTGGTTCGTCACTTTTTTTTAAGACAATTTGTCAACCAAAATAGGAACCGATAAATCTTTGTACCCTGAAGGGTGAACTGTAAATGACAAAAGTTATTTTCCTCTAGGACACTTGATATATAATATATGTACACTCTGCACCCCATCTTGACAGAAAAGACAGAAATGTAGAAATTTTTGCAAATGTTTTCAACAAGAAAAACTGAAATATCGCATGGTCATAAGTACTCAGACCCTTTCCTCAGACTCTCATATTTAAGTCACACGCTGTCAATTTCCTTGTGATCCTCCTTGAGATGGTTCTACTCCTTCATTGGAGTCCATCTGTGTTTAAACTGATAGGACTTGATTTGGAAAGGCGCACACCTGTCTATAAGGCCTAACAGACAGTGCATGTCAGACCAAATGAGAATCATGAGGTCAAAGAAACTGCCCAAGGAGCTCAGAGACATAATTGTGACAAGGCACACAGATCTGGCCAAGGTTAAAAAAGAGAGAAAGCAATCAATTGTGCAGTCATACAGTGCCTTTACATATGATGCCCCTAAAATTTTCTGGCGCAAGCAATTACCGTACCTTCATAAGTGGCATATTTAGTGACCAAAAGTCCACCTTTGTGCAATCCATGTTCCCCTGAGTCTCAGTATACACACACCTTTTTTGAAAGGTCACAGAAGCTGCAACACCATTAAGCAAGTAGCACCATTAACCAAACAGCACGGCGTAGACCCTCGGAGATCTCCAAACGGCACGGCGTAGACCCAAGGAGATTTCCAAACGGCACGGCGTAGACCCAAGGAGATTTCCAAACGGCACGGCGTAGACCCAAGGAGATTTCCAAACGGCACGGCGTAGACCCAAGGAGATTTCCAAACGGCACGGCGTAGACCCAAGGAGATTTCCAAACGGCACGGCGTAGACCCAAGGAGATTTCCAAACGGCACGGCGTAGACCCACGGAGATTTCCAAACGGCACGGCGTAGACCCACGGAGATTTCCAAAGACCGTTACAAAGTTGTTGAAAAATAAGTCAGGGTTGGGTTCTAAAAAAACAAAATCCCAATCAATCCATTATCAAATGAAAAGAACTTGGTGCCACAACAAACCTGACGAGAGCAATGCCCACCAAAACACTCAGCCTGGGCTAGGAGGGCATTAATCAGAAAGGCAGCACCGAGACCAGAGGTTACTGTGAATGAGCTGCATAGTTTCCCAAGCAGAGACTAGAGTGTCTTTCCATATGGCCACAATAAGTTCTACATTTCATAGACCGTTATGGAAGAGTGTAAAAAAAAAAAAAAAAAAGCCTTAACTTACAGCCAACAATTTTTAAGGTTCGTTTTGTGTTTCCCAAAAAACATGTAGGCGGCTCCAAAAATGTTTGCAGTAAGGTGCAGGAGTCAGATGAGACCAAAAGTTAACATTTTGGTCACCAATGTAAATGCTATGTCTGGCACCAAACCAACACAGCTCATCACCCCAAGAACACCATCCCCACAGTGAAACATTGTGCTGGCAGCATCATGCTTTTGGGGATGTTTTTTGGCAGCAGGAAGAGGAAAATGGTCCGAGTTGAGGGTAAGATGGGTGGTGCAAAATACAGGGATATTCTGAAGCAACTCCTATTTTGTCAGTGATTTGAGACTGGGGCGGAGGTTCACCTTCCAACAAGACAATAATCCAAATCATACTGTTAAAGCAACACTGGATTGGTTGATGGGGAAAAGTGTAAATGTATTGTGGAGGCCGAGTCACAGCCCACACCTTAATCCAATTGAGAATCTGTGGTCAGACTTAAAGATTGTTGTTCACTAGACAAAACAATCTAACTGGAAGGAACTGGAGCAGTGTTGCTTTGAGGAAATGGGCAAAAATCCTAGTGGCAAGATGTGAAAATCCCAGAGATTTATCTAAAGCGACTAGCAGCTGGAATTGCCCCAAAAGGGGGGGGGGAGGTGAATACTTATGCAAGGCACTAATTCATTGAAGGTAAAAGCAAACAAGAGACTATCGACTTCTTTGATTTCAATTGTTCCTTTTTACTGGAAGGAACCTGCCTTTTTATACATCCCTTAGGCCTGAGCTTAGAGGGTGCGTATAGGAAACACTTGCTGGTGTCTGTTAGAGAAGCCATTTTGTCCTGTTCACCATTTTGTCTGCTTATATAAGTTTTGTCTGAACAGTTATATAACCAAGTATGAGTAATTGATGTTCTATTCCACATCTGCTATTTGCTATGGTGATAACTTGGTTACCTAGAATTCTGTTCTATCATATATATCACATTTAGATAATAAATAAACTGGTAATACATATATACAATATTATACTATATATAGCCATGAATATATTCCCCTCTAGGATCAGTAGATAGGATGGGTATAGGGAAACGTAGGCCGATCCCACAGAGCATGTTTGAATGGCAGGACCCCATGATGCGCGTAGGGAAAGCCTTGTGTATTGTGAAGTAGGACAAGCCTCTGCGGTCTACCCTATAGGAAGGGACAGGTAAAAGAGAACATAATTAATCAAAAGAGGGGAATTGTTAGAGAAGCCATTTTGTCCTGTTCACCATTTTGTCTGCTTATAGAAGTTTTGTCTGAACAGTTATATAACCAAGTATATGAGTAATTGATGTTCTATTCCACATCTACTATTTGCTATGGTGATAACTTGGTTACCTAGAATTGTTATTCCCTTATAAGTACGTACCTTTCTTAGAATATGCTGTTTGTATTCCAAAGTCTGATTAATTGTGTCTCTAATCCCAAAATATGTCTTATTGTTAAATGAGACTTGGCATCATACTTCTTATCACATCCCTTAAAACCTTTGCATCCTTCCAGCTCAATGCTATTATAAATATATCCATTATAGCCTTGAGACCCTGTACTCCCTTATGTGGTTATGTGCTCAAGTATTTCCTTGGAGCCCAATTTGGACTGTCCTTTGTTAGTATAACAAAGATTGACCTTGGCCTAATGACAATATTTGGTATCCACCTAAAATTGTGCAACTATATCACATGTCTTGTATTATGTAATCAGCTTGAAAGGTATAAAACCTTCCCCATTTTGGCTAATAAACAGTGTTAGATTGATTTTAATACATTACAGACTCGTCTTGTCTTGGTGTGTTGAAGCGTCACACTCAGAACCGGCCGATCCCCAACAGCTACCTGAGAGGAAAGAGGGCCCGGCTCTAACATGTCCAAGACTTATTCACCATTAGGCAGATCGGCATAGGTATACCTGGGATTTCTATATAGTTCGAACTGAAGGCTAACACAGACACACCAGATTGTCTTTACAGAGAGTCTCGTTTATCACAACGTACCCGCATCTTATATAGCAGGCCTGGTTATGTACAAATTACATAGCATAGTAAAAATGCATAATTATTGGCATACGAATTGGTGAAGACCATGATTTGGCAGAGATGCTGATCTTTGGTATGATGGATTGTTCTTTGCGGCGCCTGAACAATGTCATAAAATCCTCATCAATAGTAAAACCTTAGACAGAATACACAGTGGTTTGGACAAATTTTGAATTTTGCATCATTGTATATTTCAAAGGGAATTTTATCTGCAAAGAAGCCAAACACCCATCCCGGCAAGGCCAAGTGTTGCTCAGTTTTTGAACAAAGATAGATGATAGTTAAGACCAAGGGCATCCAAAACGTTTAGAGAAAATATTAAGCCAGAAAGAATTTTAACAGTATCTTTCACGTTGGGAGTTTGGGGTTTTTTGTTTTTTTTGAGAAGCTGGACTATAATATAACCCTGCACCTTCTTATTCTACATTATTCAGATCTTCTACCTCAAACTTAGGCTATGCTTGCATTGTTGTGTTTTTTGTTGTTGGTTGTTGTTGTTGGTTGGTGGTGGTGGTGGTGGTGGTGGTGGTGGTGGTGGTGGTGGTGGTTGTTGTTTTTTGAGAAGCCAGAGTATAATATAACTCAATAGTTTTTGTTCTACATTATTCAGATAGTCTACCTCAAAAACTTAGGCTATGCTTCCATTGTTTCTGATGTTGTTGCTGTGTGGTTGTTTTTTTTTTTTTTTTTTTTTGAGAATCATGATAGAATAAAACATGCAGGGTTAGATTATAATCTGGTTTCTCAAACAAAAAAACTCAACAACCACCACCAACGTAAGCATAGCCTACGTTTCTGAGGTAAAACTGAATAATGTAGAATAATAAGTGCAGGGTTATATTATAGTCAAGCTTCTGAAAAACCAACACTCAGCAGCAACATCATCCACATCAATGTAAGCATAGCCTAAGTTTCTGAGGTAGTAGATCTGAATAATGTAGATAGAATAAAACATGCAGGGTTATATTATAATCTACATTATTCAGATCTACTACCTCAGAAACTTAGGCTATGCTTACATTGATGTGGATGATGATGTTGCTGCTGAGTGTTGGTTTTTTAAAAGCTTGACTATAATATAACCCTGCACTTATTCTACATTATTCAGTTCTACCTCAGAAACGTAGGCTATGCTTACGTTGGTGGTGGTTGTTGAGTTTTTTTGTTTTTGAGAACCCAGATTATAATATAACCAGCACTTTTTATTCTACATTATTCAGGTATTCTACCTTAGGCTATGCTTCAATTGTTGTGTCTGATGTTGTTGCTGTATGTTGGTTTTCGTCTTTTGAGAAGCCTGACTATAGTATAACCCAGCACTTTTTGGTCTACATTATTTAGATCTTCTACCTCCGAAACTGAGGTTGTCTCTGAGGTTGTCTCTGAGGTTGTCTCTGAGGTTGTCTCTGAGGTTGTCTCTGAGGTTGTCTCTGAGGTTGTCTCTGAGGTTGTCTCTGAGGTTGTCTCTGAGGTTGTCTCTGAGGTTGTCTCTGAGGTTGTCTCTGAGGTTGTCTCTGTTTTTTTTGTTTTTTTTTTTAGAAGCCTGACTATAATATAACCCAGCACTTTTTCGTCTACATTATTTAGATCTTCAACCTCAGAAACTTAGGCTATGCTTACATTCTTGTTTCTGATTATGTTGTAGTTTCTGATGTTGTTGCTGTGTTGGTTTTTCTTTTTTTTTTTTTTTTTTTTTTGACAAGCCGGACTAATATAATCCTGCACTTATTATACATTATTCAGATCTTCTTCCTCAAACAATAGGTGTCACAAACCACCGGGGGGGTCACTCAGAAATCCCCCGCGCTGGCTACCAGTACGTCACAATCGGGGGGTAACAAGTGGGGGTCACCCCTCCTTTATACCTCCCGACCGACAGACAGAGCACGTGACGCGCTCTCTAGCGCCCCTCTTATAGTCAGGCCAATTATGGAATTGCCCGACCATAAGCAAGGAGGCCGCTATACTACTTATGCCGATTATTGAAGGGTCCCCGGTGAGAGTAAGGTATATATTCCCCCGACCTCCGCGGGCGGAATATATAAAATCTCCCCGAATCTCACTGGCCTCCCCACAATAATCCTTGGCACAATTCGCTGCCACCAACCGATTTACGGTAACTATTAGCCGAACACACAGACGTGGGATTCAAGATCGAGATAACAGAACAGCCCAAGATTAATTATATAATTTAATCAGCCTAAAGCACACTAGAAACTACAATATATACAATAGGGAATCTACAGAATATACATATGTCAGAGTACAGTTACAATCAAAGCATGGGTTACAAACAGGCATACACAGTTCCAGCAGTTACCTTGTTGCGTCTGGCCACAGGGGGGCGCTGTACCCAGGTTTCTAGGATCCTTCCCACAGATGTTTCCTACACGTGCCCCCAGCGAAAAGAACACTGGAAAATGGCCGAAGTAGGGTTATCAACCTGGGCAAATCCAGGTCCCCTCCTACCTTAGTGACCTCAGAGGGAGCACTGCTCCACCCCTGGCTTGAGTTATGGACAATCCACAACATGGAATATGGGCCATAACTTTGCCTGGGAGCGTCGTAGGCGGACGCCAATGCTCTCATTGTGACAGTTATGAATTTAGCTACAGAACGAGGGGACTCATGACCTGTCTGCCAGTTCCCCATTGGCTGATATCACGCCTGGGGCATTTCCCAATGTCCTGCTCCCATAAAAAGGGTGTGCCGGCATCGTCCGCATGCAGAGACACCATTTTTATGGTTGCCATATTTATCGGAAATATGGCTTGCGAGATATGAACCATTTTTTACTGGAGTCGTTCTGTCTGGCTATTTCCATAGCCTTGCTAACTAGCTAGCAGCCCCCACTACAGGGTCACGGCAGGGAGTCATCCTGTGTCCATTGTCCCCAAGCCACCTAATTTCCATATCACAGGACATGGCCATGGAGGTGTAAGTGGAACACTGAGAACAAGAAGGGAGGGGGCACTGCCAGGGAGTGATGAGGGATTATGACTGGAGTCATAATTCATCTTCATATCCCGGGATTTGCCTCACAATAGGCTATGCTTCAATTGCTGCTGCTGTTGTTCTTGTTTGTTTGGGTTTTTTTTGCTTTGTTTTTGAGAAGCCTTACTATAATATAACCCTGCACTTTTTATTCTACATAATTCAGGCCTTCTGCTTCAGAAACGTAGCATATGCTTACATTGTTGTTGCTCCCCCACCCCGAGTGGCGTTGCTTTAATATCCTATTCCAAAACCACTTCCAAAAACGTTTTTCTATTTTTCAAAAAACCATTTGCTTTTGACATTGGGAGATGTTGTATTTTTTAGTTTTTATTTTTTCAGCCTGACCAGGTTTTAAAAAAAATGCCCAATGTGGGAGAGGAGAAAAAAATGCTAGTCACTTTTTCAGAAATGGACCCTGATGGAATCCTCTCCCTGCCAGGCACTGTCCAATCAGAAGGCTACACAAAAAATGGCTCAGAAAAAGAAAAGCTGCTCCAAAAACAAATTAGCTTCTCCTTAATACGTTTCCACTTGAAAACCTTGTTAATGCCTCGACAAACTTAAAGCCTTTTGACTTGAAAATGTTTCAGACGTTTCACTTTCATCCAAACAGGAAAAAGTTTAAACTAGTCTTACATTTTTTGTCATAGTCTCATAATACTTAGAACGATCCTCATGCTTGGGCTTTGGCCATCATAGAAATGGCAATGATAATCCAGCGATTGAACGATCCTTTACTTTATGTCGCCCTTAAGTGTAGTTGTCGAAAGCACTAGTCCCATGTTAACTGGGAACGTATTACCAAAAAATAATGCAAACCGTATGGAGATGACCAATATGCCGTCCCCATCCAATTTTTCTATTCATTTATGTAAATGATCTAAACGACCTCTGACTCGATGTATCAGAAAAAAAACCTCACTTGCGTCGGAAATTTTCCTGTGAAAATACAGCTTTATTCGGAGCCTCCAATATACAGTAATCGAGGCTCGCTCCATCTGCTTTTCCATTTTTCAGCCACTAGAGTGTAGTGAAACCTAAACATACAATTTAAAAACGTGTCGCCCATTTGATTGCAAAAAGTAAACACATAATTTACCCCAATTTTTTATGAATTTTTTTTTTTTCTTCTACAAAAGTCACACGCATGAATAAATGACATTGATATTCTTTGCCTGCCTATATCGGCAGCTGACTACATTCAACATCCAAAAAAAACAACTGTTCCTTCTTTCGAGGGAATAACGCCTGTCGAATGACCTTTTGAACAGCTGTTTTCTGAGTTTAAACTTTTTGTTCTTTGTCTATCTTTGAAGGTCTACCAATGAATCTTTTCGGAGCACTTGTACGCCACCACTTTTTTTTTTTTTTACGGTAACTGAGATTGTTGGGAAAATTGAGAGTTAAAATTTATAGTCAAATGTATTTTTTTTTTTTTTTTACTGTTTATGCCTAGGATTTCAGCTAGAGATGAGCAAGAATGTTGCCTGTGCCCTTGTATTTGTACAAACTTATGGTTATCTGTTCCTAAGGTCTTGGGTAAAGGCTAAGCAAACATGCGGGGGCAACAGTTCTGATTGTTACAGTCTTGGTTCCCGTTGTTACAGTCTTGGTTCCCGTTTAGTCTTTGTTCGCGTTTAGTCTTTGTTCGCGTTTAGTCTTTGTTCGCGTTTAGTCTTTGTTCGCGTTTAGTCTTTGTTCGCGTTTAGTCTTTGTTCGCGTTTAGTCTTTGTTCGCGTTTAGTCTTTGTTCGCGTTTAGTCTTTGTTCGCGTTTAGTCTTTGTTCGCGTTTAGTCTTTGTTCGCGTTTAGTCTTTGTTCGCGCTTAGTCTTTGTTCGCGCTTAGTCTTTGTTCGCGCTTAGTCTTTGTTCGCGCTTAGTCTTTGTTCGCGCTTAGTCTTTGTTCGCGCTTAGTCTTTGTTCGCGCTTAGTCTTTGTTCGCGCTTAGTCTTTGTTCGCGCTTAGTCTTTGTTCGCGCTTAGTCTTTGTTCGCGTTTAGTCTTTGTTCGCGTTTAGTCTTTGTTCGCGTTTAGTCTTTGTTCCGATTATTAATATCTGAAGAAGTTGTGTAAGAAATGGAGAAGTATACATGAGTTACTGTATCGTGATTTTGGAGTATAAAATGTGTGGTGGTGTAACAAAAATCTAGATAATGCCTTGTCTCCTTTCTGCAAGTAAATCAACTTAATTCGAACGATACTCCACTGCGCATAGAATTATTCTGACGGAGATCTAAAAAATGAGTACACCTTTATTTGTCTGTTTAGTAATCCTGTCTATTGGCAAAGCTCTTGGTACGAGTGATGTCCATACCGCGACTTTCGGCAACTTTGGCTGTAAACAGTGTGGACTCTGTAGTCGTTGTCCACCGAATTTGCTCTCTGGGCCTAAAGTCGGGTTCAAATGAGCCTCTCAAAAACGATATATAAACAGCCTTATTGAATAACGGGCCTGTGTGCTATCAGATTTCACCACGTAAGTGTAATATGATGGACTTTGAGCTCTAAAGAACAGGTGTACTACCGAGAGTTTGCGCTTTCCACCATGTTCATTCAGTTCGAGTGGCTGGATTTCTCAACAGGTGCTCAGAAGGCTCAACAAGGGCTTTAGTTTAGACTGCCCCTTTCAATACACCCTGATGGGGGGAATTGGAATCCCCGTGGATTTTATTTATTTTTTTGTAATCCAATACTTTTTCTTTTTTTATTCGTGAGAACCTGACTTTAGCAATAATGATAGGTGCTGATGTTTTGACTGACTGAAGGCAATGCTCAGGAGGTGAAGCAAAGGTTAAAAATGAGTGAAAAACAAATTATGTTCCATCTCCCCTGATGATGTTTAGACAGCGTTCATGTAACCTGATACTGTAAAGGGAAGGCTCGGGAGTTTTCCAACTGCTCCTTATATTAATGGTTCAGACGCCATGGAATTGTAAGGGGAATAAAAGCTTTTGCAAATGTAAATTTTGCATCCCGTTCAAAAAATTTGCACCTTTTTGTCTCCTACGATGCTGCCTGTTTCCTGCACATTGTTGGATGCAGAATGTGTTAACTGAGAATCCGTCACTGAGCTCGTTATCGAATATTCATCACCTAGTAGATGCTTACTGGGAGCTTTTAAAGGAATATTCCCATCTCAAAGATACTATCCTAATATGTAGTAGGTGTAATAATATTAGAAATGTAGTATAGTTCTGCTATCTTAAGGAACCCTTTAAGATATTACAGTAACAGTCAACTTGTTCTTCTGTAATTTTCCCAAACATCTAGATTCATAGCGCGTTTATCAATGTTTAGTGAGAAAGTATATGTTTATAGTATCACTCGGTACCACATAACTCTTTTATCAATGTTTAGTGAGAATGTATGTGTATTATAGTATGGTAAAACATCTGGTACCAGGAGCCTTTGGCAGGTCTCATTCGGTGATGTATTTGTCCAAGGTAGATTGACATCCAAAGAGTTAGCCACTCCGAAAAGGGATACTATATTGTACAAATGGAACCTGTTAGAATTTGTGTAACACTTGGTTACGCAAACCTTTGTTTTCAAATGAGATATAAACTGGTGAAGATTTCGGCAAAGTCCGAGGCCTATTAACCTGTGGACTAAAAGGGGACGCCCGTGACACCACAGTGTGGATCCCAGGAATTTCTGTCTTCGCTGTTTTGCTTCTCACAGCTGATGTTCCCGGACAGATGTGTTACTCCTGGTGAAGTTTTTTTTCTCTTTAGCGTGTGTCTTGCTAAATTCTCCTAAAAAGGGTCTGAAAGCCCTACTTACGAAGCGCTCACTGATATCCTAATCAGGCACGAATACTTAGATTCTTTTATAGCAAGATATTATTTGTTTTAATAGCACATGAATAATCAATGGTACATAGGCATTAGAACTACTTTATAGTCATAGAATCTTATACAATAACAGAAATATGCATCAACATTACCGTATGTTGTAGCATGCCTTTCTTATCGGAGGGACTCGATTAGTGAGAAGGAAAACAACCCAGCCTCTACATCACAGGCGCAGTACGTCCACTTTGAGCGTCCTGGAAATGTCCCTAATCTCACTGAGCGAGCCCTGTATTTTTATACCAACTTTTACGTCGTGTGCACAGAGTATTGCAATTGGTGACCAGCACGTGATTGCTGAGTTATGGTCATGTAACCTGACCACAAGCTGCTGTGGGCACCAGTAGCTTCCTGCACATGTTGGTGGTTACCACTGGCTTCCTGCATATTTTGCAATGAGCAGTGAATTTTACATTGCTAGTTTCCGACACATGTTTTTAGCTGACCACGAGTTTCCTGCATATATTAAACTGATAGTGTTCGTTCCTCATAAGTGGTCAAGATCTACCAACACGTACACTTGGTCATGGTGAAATAGGTTCAACCAGAGGACACCTCTTTGATACTGAGTGTTGGATGAATCAATAAGACCTGTGATCACTATCTTTTGATTAGGCCTATCTAATCACACTCATTCTTCAGTCATATCACATTATCACAGCGTGCAATATAAGTTCTTTACCTTTTATGATTTATACAGTGGGTACGGAAAGTATTCAGACCCCTTTTAAAGTTTTCACTTTGTTTCATTGCAGCCATTTGATAAATTCAAAAAAGTTCATTTTTTTTCTCATTCTGCACCTCCTCTTGTAGTTTATTTCTTTTCTCATTCTGCACCTCATCTTTTCAGAAAAAAACCCAGAAATGTGGAATTTTCTGCAAATTTATTAAACAAGAAAAACTGAAATATCACATGGTCCTAAGTATTCAGCCCCTTTTCTCAGTATTGAGTAGACGCACCCTCCTTTTTGAGCTAGTATAGCCATGAGTCTTCTTGGGAATGATGCAACAAGGTAATCACCCCTGGATTTGGGGATCCTCTGCCATTCTTTCTTGTAGATCCTCTCCAGTTCTGCCAGGTTGAATGGTGAACGTTGGTGGACAGCCATTTTCAGGTCCTCCAGAGATTCTCAATTTGGTTTAGGTCAGGGCTCTGGCTGGGCCGGTCAAGAATGGTCACAGAGTTGTTCTGAAGCCACTCCTTTGTTATTTTAGCTGTGTGCTTAGGGTCATTGTCTTGTTGGAAGGTGAACCTTCAGCCAAGTCTGAGGTTCAGAGCACTCTGGAAGAGGTCTTCTTCCAGGATATCTCTGTACTTGACCACATTCATCTTTCCTTCGATTACAACGAGTCGTCCTGTCCCTGCAGCTGAAAAACACCGCCATAGCATGATGCTGCCACCACCATATTTCACTGTGGGGATTGTATTGGCCAGGTGATGAGCGGTGCCTGGTCTTCTCCACACATACCGCTTAGAATTATCACCAAAAAGTTCTTTGTCTCATCAGACCAGAGAGTCTAATTTCTCATAGTATGGGAGTCCTTCATGTGTTTTTTTTTTTTTTGCAAACTCTAAGGGCTTTCATATGTTTTGCACTGAGGAGAGGTTTCCGTTGAGCTAATCTGCCATAAAGGCCCGACTGGTGGAGGCTGCAGTGATAGTTGACTTTGTGGAACTTTCTCCCATCTCCCTACTGCATCTCTGGAGCTCAGCCTCACTGATCTTGGGGTTCTGCTTTACCTCGCTCACCTAGGCTCTTCTCTCACGATTGCTCAGTTTGGCTGGATGGCCAGGTCTAGGAAGAGTTCTGATGGTCACCAACTTCTTCAATTTAAGGATTATGGAGGCCACTGTGCTCATAGGCCCCTTGAGTACTGCAGAAATTCTTTTGTAACCTTGGCCAGATCTGTGCCTTGCCACAATTCTGTCTCTGAGCTCCTTGGGAATTTCCTTTTACCTCATGATTCTCATTTGGTGTGACATGCACTGTGAGCTGTGAGGTGTTATATAGACAGGTGTGCGCCTTACCAAATCAAGTCCTATCAGTTTAATTAAACACACCTTGACTCCAATGAAGGAGTAGAACCATCTCAAGGAGGATCACAAGGAAATGGACAGCATGTGACTTAAATATGAGTGTCTGAGCAAAGGGTCTGAATACTTATGACCATGTGATAGTTCAGATTTTCTTTAATATATTTGCAAACATTTCTACATTTCTTTTTTTTTTTTTTTTCTGACAAGATGGGGGATGGGGAGCAGCGTGTACATTAATGAGAAAAAAATGAACTTTTTTGAATTTACCAAATGGCTGCAATGAAAGAGTGAAAACTTTAAAGGGGTCTGAATACTTTCTGTACCCACTGTATTGTGCAAAAGTGTACGCAACATCAGTTTCCTGTAATCATTGAATCCTTATAATAAAATGAATCGCCTTCTTTAAAACCGTATCTTACCCCTTGAAATACTTGGCAAAACACTCATGCAGGGCATTGCAGAGCCTTAGGTATCCATGGTTCTGACCATGCATATAGTGACAGTTGCTCGTTGTCATAATCGTGGATATCTAAGGCCCTGCACATGAGGTAAGAGACATAGTGAATCAGAAGAACTATACTACATTTGTAATTGGAGATGATGATTATTATTTTTACTACATATTGGGATAGGATCTTGGAGCTTGGAATACCCCTTCTTAACGTTGGAATTTCCACCGATCACTACAATGAGGTTCCAGGCTTCCATCATCCTCTTTGTCCGAGCGGAGAGCGCATTGATAGGGCAGTAAGACCCTCTTTCAATAATCCAATATATATATATAACAATGCTTGACGTAGTAGTTTAATATAGTCAAAATGACTTGCAGAATCAATGTTGCGTCATACCAGGATGTATGATCCAATTTCATTAATCCAACGGATATTGATATAAATTTGTAAAGTTGTTCTATTAAATTTAGTTAAGCCTAGGTAAAGTTTAGTTTATTCCGTCAAGCTTAGTTGAACTTGTGTAAAGGTTATTTTATTATACTAAGATCTATATTCGTGTATAATTATTGACAAAGGATAAGATGTATGAGATCATAATGAACTCTGGTTAACACGTCCACACCCACCGGTGTATAAATAGGAAAGCATTTTACTCAACAAGGGAGCCAGATTAGAATGGTACCTGCTCCTCTCAGACTTATTACTTGCGTCCTCACCACCCAATTTGACTTCCATCCAATATATCTTAATGGTCTAGGTGTAGACCACCCTAACAGCATGTTGGAATCAATAGGAATAGCTATTTAAAGTTTATGACCACCTTTTAGACATCCTTGACAAGAGTTTACGTAGTTGTCGAAAAGCTACCTTGGCAATCGACTGATCATGTCAGGTCGAGCTAAATGAGTCAAAAGACCATAAATTGTGAACGGAGGGGTGATTGACATCAAAACCATAAAGAAAACCCCCTAAAATTACAATTTTAATAGTTTCATTTTAAAACAGATAATCCCCACAAATTAACAAAACACACAAAAAGGACAATAGATCCCCAAAGATTGACACTTGGCCACTAAGGAGGGGGTTCTTGTGAGTCCACCAATTATGTGGCAACTGAACAAGAGAAAAATAGCCTATGTGGCCTAAGTAAGGCGATCAATTGTCCAAATCCAAAAACCAATTAACATAAATGCCCATAATCAATATCTGATAAAGGTATAGTTGCGTATCACTCATTTAGCAGTGCAACAGGGGTGTGGCCAAGTGGTCACCTAGTCTGGCCCTACCTGGCCGCGGAGGTCGGCACCCTGTAACCAAACGCAATGGCGCCCCCACTCAACGAGGACTCACCCTTCTTCTTTCCCTCCGCTATTCTCAAGTGCAGCTGGGCTGGGAAAGGGGGAGTGCGGGGACCACTTGGCCACACCCCTGTTGCACTGCTAAATGAGTGATACGTAACTATACCTTTATCAGATACTGATTATGGGCATTTATGTTAATTGGTTTTTGGATTTGGACAATTGATCGCCTTACTTAGGCCACATAGGCTATTTTTCTCTTGTTCAGTTGCCACCTAATTGGTGGACTCACAAGAACCCCCTCCTTAGTGGCCAAGTGTCAATCTTTGGGGATCTATTGTCCTTTTTGTGTGTTTTGTTAATTTGTGGGGATTATCTGTTTTAAAATGAAACTATTAAAATTGTAATTTTAGGGGGGGTTTTTATGGTTTTGACGAGCTAAAGGAGTACAAGATCTTCCATATTGCATGTTCTGATGATCCACCGCGCGTGTTGCTTATGAGTCGGTTCTATACCTTGTTTGTAATTGAATGCATCAAATTGTGAACGTTCAAATGCAAATTATTTCTTTTTTTCTTTTTTTTTTTTTTTTAAAGGTCACAAAGGTCGATGAGCATTAAGAGAATGGATTGGAGTAGAAACGCAAACGGGGCTGTTGCCCATCCGAACAACCAGCAGTATTTACAACAGTCTACCTCATCCATAGCCTCCACCATGCCAAGCCAAACGACGCACTTGCCACCAAATTACTGCCTATCGGTCCAGAATCCTAATTATCTCAAACAACTACTCAGTGCACAATCTTCTCAGGAGATTTTGCAGATTCAGCAGTCTGCTCTGTCAAGAAGACAAATGCCATCGACACCAGTGCAACAAACCACACAGGGTTCATCAATGGCACAGTATAATGCTTCGTACAATTTAGTGCAAATGGCGAACAACGTCCCAAACCAACAAAGTAGTCATAATGTTCAGAACCCTGCGTTACAAAGCTTTCAAGTTCAAACTTATCCGGTGGCTTTTCTGCAGACTTTTCAGCAGGCTCAGTCGCTGCCCGTTGTCCAGCAGCAGGCTCAGTCGCTGCCCGTTGTCCAGCAGCAGACTCAGTCGCTGCCCGTTGTCCAGCAGCAGGCTCAGTCGCTGCCCGTTGTCCAGCAGCAGGCTCAGTCGCTGCCCGTTGTCCAGCAGCAGGCTCAGTCGCTGCCCGTTGTCCAGCAGCAGGCTCAGTCGCTGCCCGTTGTCCAGCAGCAGGCTCAGTCGCTGCCCGTTGTCCAGCAGCAGGCTCAGTCGGTGCAGTTCTATGGTGCCAATGGATACAATTCCAGAGAAGTTCAACAGCCAATGCAAGGCAATCAAAGTCGAGGATATTCACATAAAGGGACATCTCAACAAATGGATCATTCTTATTTTGCCAAAAACCACAATCGAAACACTCGGAGAAATTACCGAACACTTGCGCCGCATGCAAATGCTCCACCTTCATATTCTATACCAAATGGAAATTCAAATTCGTCTGTTGTCCCCTACACGGCAACCAATGACAATGTTCACTTTTTAACTCCAAATTCCCAAAATGCACAAAACCTTCAGATGGGGTCAAATTTACAGACAGTGCCTCTTACAAATACCTTACAGCCGCAAGGGGGCATGAATGACTATGTACAAAGTTCTCAAGGACAAATGATGCCAGGTTTTGCCAGTGGTTTTGCCAACAATTCTTCTAACGTCTTACCTTCAGCTAGTGTTGGGCGACTGCCTCCTCCATATACTCAATCAAATACGAACACATCAAATGTTTACGTAAACCAGCCAAATTCTAATCCAAATCAAACGTTTGGGGAACAAAATGTTCAGCAGCCTTATACAGCAAGTCAGGATCAGCATTCTGTGGCTTTGCCGCCCCTTGGCCATAGTGGAAATGTACCACAGGAGCAAAGACAAAATAATATGCGTGATATTCTTTCGTTGTTAAAAATCTATCAAAATATCAAATACAACTATATACTACTCAATCGGGAGAATAACCTTCTAAGACAGAAAATGCAAAGCGCCGCGCAGGATAATCCTGGTTCTTCTGCTGTGAAACCACCGCTAATTTCTACCCTCCCAAGTGAGATTGTCCCCACAAATAACCCTAAGGGCGTGCAAGAGGTTTCTCAAAATTCAACTGCTCAAAACCAAACTCCAGCTACACATGGCGTCCAGTCTCTTACTTCATATGCCATTTCTTCAAATGTTCCCGTCCAGAATATTACACATCCAAGCAATTCATTCTCCAGTTACGTGAACCCAACTCATAATGCCGATGTACTCAGTCAGAGAAATTCCACTGGTTTTGAAAATGGTCACATGAATCTTGGTGCAAATTCTTCTGGCCAGGCAGTAAGTTCAGAGACTATACAAGGCCAGGACCCTCAAACATCCATGGTTTCTACACAGGCAAATAATCAATACTTTTCCAGTGGTAATACCAATGGGAATGTATCACAAGATGGACTAAATATATCTTCCTTTCAAAACTGTGCCCAAACTACTTCAACATCTTCTGAAAGTTGCAATCCTGTCCAGACAACAAATGGTAGTAACCCTTTTGGCAAGAGACTTTTAACATCCACTTCGAGAGAAGCCATCAAAGCTTCTTTACCGCTCTGGAAATCTGTACCTTCAGAAACTGAACCAAAAAAAAATGTGGTCACCAGTACCCAAAATGCCCTTCATTTTTTAGAGGAAATGGCCGCTGGAGTCACACTAACACAGAAACCGGAGCATTCTGGCTCCAATATATCGAAAGGAATTGAGCCTCAGATTGCTATAGTCCCTCCACTGGTACAGATAAAAGTATTGGTTAACGATGTGAACCAATGTCCAAAAGTTATTTCACAAGTTGAAGGTGTGGCCAACAATGAAGTCAATGGGTTAAAAGAAAATGACTCGCTTAGTAATATTCTTCTAGCGTTGGATTCTGTAAATGTCGATGCTGCAAAGACTAACCCTGACAATATCCAACCTAGAAGCAATGTGGTTTCAGCATCACCTTGTAAAGTTGACCAGAACTCTACTGAAATTATTGAGTTGGTTGATGATGACTTACAAATTTCTGGCATATGTACTTTGGTGGAAGGTAACTCTTTGTATAATTCTTCCATAGCGATGATGTTTAACGGTTCTCCACTGATAAAAACTGAGGCAGAGGACCATCATTCTGTGGAGGGTTTTCTAGGAGACACCAATATATATGATATCTCCCAAGCAAACACTGCTTCTTCTACCATAGAAACGATGGATAATAATCCAGAGGTTAAAGGAGAATTTGAGCCTATTGTCAACTCCAGTGACGATTCACAGGGAACAAATGTCTACTGCCCTGAAATACAACCTGGACAGGATTTGACAGCTTCTAACACAAATGTTTACTGCCCAGAAATAGACCCTGGAAAGGATGTCACGGTTTCTGATATGTTTGGTTTAGAATCCAACACTGTGTCCGACCAACTGTCTGAGCTTCTAACAGAATTTCCCTTTGGGATTAAAAATTTTGTGCCTGAAATAAAACCTAAGAGCATAAAAGTGTCTTTAGAGAAAATTAGAGAAAAACATGAAATTCCAAAATCATCCGTTCCTTTTTCATGTGACCTTATGAGAGATGGCTCCATTGAGGAGCCTCCGACAAAGTATGACATGGACACATCAACTATTGAGGGATCACTTACACAGTATATCTTGGGTAGTTCAACCCACGAGGAGTCAAAAAATGAATACACCATGAACGGGGCGACCGATGACAAATTAAAAACAGAATATGACATGGACACCGCAACCATTGAGGGATCACTGACACAGTATATCTTGGGCAGGTCAATCAACGAGGAGTCAAAAAATGAATATACCATGGATGGGGCGACCTATGACGAATCAAAAACAGAATATATCATGAACACGTTGATCAACCAAGAGTCAAAAATGGAGCATACAATTGATACATCGACCAAAGAAATTGCGCCTCAGAAGACGGAGGTTAAAGTTAAGAGAGAACCTACACCTGAAGTGCCTATAGATGAGATGACGTTTGATGAGAATGATGGTTTTGAGGTTTGTGAAAGCCCAGATGGCAGTATACAAATTATTTTACTCAATAAGGATCAAATGACAGAGTTTTTTCCTGATGAGGATTCTCCTAAACCTGTAGTTAAGGATGAAGAATCTCCGGTTGACCATTATGAGAAGATTGAATCGCCTGTTGTGGATGCTGCTGCCCATTATGAGAAGATGAATTCTCCTGTTGTGGATGCTGCTGCCCATTATGAGAAGATGAATTCTCCTGTTGTGGATGCTGCTGCCCATTATGAGAAGATCAATTCTCCTGTTGTGGATGCTGCTGCCCATTATGAGAAGATCAATTCTCCTGTTGTGGATGCTGCTGCCCATTTGGAGAAGATCGAGTCTCCTGTTGTAGATGTTGCTGCAAGATCTATAAAGAAGGAGCCTGATGCTGTGACTACACCAAGCCCAGAAAAGCAACTGTTCTGTTGTTTGTTCAGTTGGTTAAACCATACAAATGGAAATGCACCCAAATGTAATTGCAAGCAAAAAGAGTTGGAAGAGTCTGAAGGTTGGGACATATGTGAGAATAATGACGAGCTAAATACTGATCCTTCAGCAGATGTGCTCAAGCCAACGACAGCTGGTTATGAATCTTCTGTCACAGACCATTGTAAAAGTAAGTTCAATGAAGTAAAAAATTCTGAATTATTACCACCTGTCAAAGGTTCGAAGCTTGAACGAATAGAGGTTTCTTCAAAAGGTAATAGTCCACAAAAAAAGTCTGAGTTGGCTTTATCTGAAAAGCATCTGAAAGAAAATCAGTCTCGGAAAGAACCGAAACACTATGACTACACTGCAGATCAGAAGATTCTCCAGCCCAGAAGTTACATAGAAGACCACAATAGTAAAAAAGTTAAAGATCATTTCTCAGGTCATAAGTCGAAATTTGATAGCCCACAGAAATCGGAAAAACTTATTGTCAAAACTGACTTTCTGAAAAACAAGCACTTGTTAAAAATGAAAAGGAAATATAAAGATAAGACTTCACATGTTGAACAAGATGGTGCAAGACCTGTCCCAAAGATTAACACAGAAGTGGGTGAATCAGCCAAGTCTCTCATCATTGACCGGATATTTGGAAGTAAAGCCAAGAATGAGAAATCTAAATCATCTAGTACAACTCAACAATATGGGAGGAGTATGAATAAGATAAAGTCATACGGTAGTTCAGACAAGCCTTATTCCCGTAGCCAAAGTTCTTCTGTTGGCAAACGCAAGGAAAGGATTAAAAGTCGAGGTGAGAGTCGTTTTGAAAAGGAAAAGAGGGTTCCATCAGTACAAGAATACTTGGTGAGAAAAAGAGAAGGGTGCAACAATAGGTTCGGGTCTAAGGTGGATCAAAGAGAGGAGTCTGCTGGAGTAAGACATAGGGTTGTTGAGAAATCTTCAGTGGAAACAAATGAAAATAATTCCCCACCTAAACTACAAAGACCTATTTCTCCACTTAAAATAAATGTAAAAACTAAAAACCTAGAGTCTGAAAACATTCGTCAAGCTCAAAAAGGTCAGCCAAAAAGTAGCGGAACATATGAGTCTTTGCACAGAAAACACAGAGGTCCACCAAGCACTCATGGGAATAGATCATTGGTGAACAAAAGACATGATCAGAAAATAAGTTCTGGCAAAGAAAAAATCTATTTGACGCCTTGTGATGGTACAAAACTGAATTCGTATGAAGGCATAAGTTTAACGAAACTTCAGATAAGATGCTCTCCTGAGAAACCTGGATACTTCGAAAGGAGAAAGTCTCTTGATGATTATGTGCAAAATAAGCCATCAAAGTCTGAGACCAAGAACGAGGATGCTCCCAAAATGCTGGAGTTCAAATTATGTCCGGAATTTGTTAACAGAAGTCCATCCGCACAGGAGAAGAAAGGAGAGCCAAAACAGCCGAAAGAAAAAAGCGTTATAGAAGGTAAATATTGGGGTCAATGTAATTTCTGAAATTTTGAAAGAGTAATTCGGCCATCAAAAGCTCACTGCTGGAGATTAGCTTTCTTAATCATCACCGATCAGTGGAATGAAGGAACCTCAATGCACCAGTAAGCGCTACATCACTGTAATTCTTTACAAGACTCATCGCTGTCCTTTTGGGACTGCCTGGTACTGGGGTGTCTTAGGCGGGAGAACCTCAACCCCTTCATTCAACCAATCGGTGGGGATGCAGAATCTCCTCTGCTGACTATTGTTCTATGCTAGGGGTAAGGTTTTCATTACTCTTCTTTAAACCCTTTTAAGATCCCTTGTTCCACTGTTATCTTTAAGTATTCCCACAAATTTTTGTTTTCTTCTATGTTTGTATCAGCCAAATCTTTTTCAAAATGTCCCTACTTACCACTTTTTCATCAAAAAAGTAGCAGATTTCCTTTTTATACTTTTACTGTAAAGAAACCTTTCTTAAGCTATGTGCTATCTTCCCTTTTTGCTTAAAGGGACTCTGTCAGCAGGCTTTTCCTACCTCATCTGAGAAGAGCATGATGTAAGCAAAGAGATCCTGACTCCAACAATGTATCACTTAGATTTAATGGGTGCTGCCGTTCTGATACAATCAGAAATTTTAGATGTAGCAATGCAGCAGAGCTCACAAAGCTGCCCCCGCCCACACCAGGCTCTGTATAGAGATTGTACATTGACAGGTGTCAGAGGTGGGGCGTGCTGGACTGCTGTGCAGGTAACATTGCAGTTCGAACTACAATGAGGTGTCCTGCAGCTTAATCATAGCAAATAAACAATAGATATGACTGTAACAAGACAGCCATCCCTGAATTCTTTGTTAACCCTTGCATCATACTGCTGTCAGATTACATAGCAAAAACCTGCTGACATTCCCTTTTTTATGGGTTTTGTGGACGTTTTCAGATGGATCCAACCATCCAAAAATAAATTGTGTATGTATTTTTTTTCTTTTTAAACCTAGGCATTAAAAGCAAAAAAGAAGCTTGGTGCATTGGTATTCCTTTTAAGAAGAGGAAGATAAATATGGACTCTGAAGATCAAGGTGAGGTTGAAACTGGCATCTGGGTAACAGAGTGCTTGTCTTGTTAGACCAAAATATTAGAATGTTCCTAAATTGCTGGGTCAACACAGAAATTCGTGGCCTTTCATGAAGGTGTTTCACCAACGTTTGTGGCCTTTTGCGAAGGTATTTCAACAACGTTTGTGGCCTTTCGCAAAGGTATTTCAGCAATGTTTGTGGCCTTTCGCAAAGGTATTTCAGCAACGTTTGTGGCCTTTCGCAAAGGTATTTCAGCAACGTTTGTGGCCTTTCGCAAAGGTATTTCAGCAACGTTTGTGGCATTCGCGAAGGTATTTCACCGTTTGTGGCATTCGCGAAGGTATTTCAAAAAAAGTTTGTGGCCTTTCGCGAAGATATTTCACCAACGTTTGTGGCCTTTCTCTAAGTTTTCGCCAATGTCTAATCAGTTTAGATTTGCTGATTTCTTCTCCTTCAATCTTTAATCTTTCTTCCTTCTACCGTATAGGTCATCCTAGTCCACCTCAAGAAACCTCTTCCCAGTCGACCCAAAAACCACCTTCAAGACCAGTGCAAAACTCCCAAACAACATTCAATGTTTTTAAACAGCTGTATCATGAGCAGAGAAGTAAAAGCCTCGACGGCAGCCTATGAAGTCTTGGATTTCTAGTCTCTGGACATCGGTTTCTGCCATATTCTTGGGCTTTCTGGATGAGAGAAAAGAAAGAAAAAAAACACAACCTAAAAAGAAACAAAAAAAGAAAAACCTAAGTTGTGAACTGCAAAAAATATCGTTGCTGTCTATTCAGTATTAATATTTTGTTAATATTAAGAAAAAATTCTTTTAATGTGGAAGTTTTGAATGTGCCCTATCTGCACTTATTTTTTTTCTTTCCTCCAAGACGTCTGAGATTACAGCCCTATTCATGATCTCTATCATTTTCACTTTTGGGCTTTGACCACTGGTGCTGAATTTGTTGCTGCTACTATTGTAAAGATTGATTTGTATATATTATTTTCTTTTTTGTTATACAAAGAACAAATTTTTCTACTGTTTTGGCTTTTTTTTTTTCCCTGTAAACCTTTAAGACTTTGCACTATGGGTTTTTGTTACATGTCCCAAGGACAGATTTTGTAGTTTATTTTTTCACTCTGATTAAATGTTTGTTTTTTTTAAATGTTTGCATTGAGTAATGTGTTTTTTTTTGTTGTTTTTTTTTTAATTTTTTTTATTTTGTGTTTAAGTCTTATGTCCTTTCTATAGCTAGTGGCTTGATCTTCTCAAAGGATCAGCTCTTCAGATTCTGTGTGGTACAATTGGTCCTTAACCCATTGCCTCGGCAGCCATCTTTCGTCTTTACGTTTGCATTTTTCACTCCCCCTTATGCTTCCAAGAGCCATTACCTTGTACTTTTCTGTCTGCATAGTTGTATCAGGGATTGTTTTGCGGAAAACAAGTTGTAGTTTTGAATGGTACCATTCATCTTTACCATACAATGTACTGGAATATGGTGGGGGGAAAAAAGTGCAATTCCACCATGGTTCATTGGTAGAGCTGGGCGGACTTGCAAAAACCTTGAACCGGCGCTGAGATCTTATATCACTCAGGTAGAGTCTTTCAAGGGATCGGCATCTACAGTGGGGAAAAAAAAAGTAGCCAGCCACCAATTGTGCAAGTTCTCCCACTTATAAAGATGGGGTCGGCCTGTAATTGACATCCTAGGTAGACCACAACTATGAGCGACAAAATGAGAAAACAAATCCAGAAAATCACCGCATCTGATTTGGCAAGAATGTTTGTTTTTTTTTTTTGGCAAATTATGGTGGAAAATAAGTATTTAGTCAGTAACAAAAGTTCAACTCAATATGTTGTTCTATATCCTTTCTTGGCAATGAGAGGTAAAACGTTTTCTGTAAGTCTTCACAAGGTTGACACACACTGTTGGTGGTATGTTGGCCCATTCCTCCATGCAGATCTCCTCTAGAACAGTGATGTTTTGGGGTTGTCGCTGGGCAACACAGACTTTCAACTCCCTCCAAAGGTTTTCTATGGGGTTGAGATCTAGAGACTGGCTAGGCCACTCCAGGACCTTCTTATGCTTCTTATGAAGCCACTACTTTGTTGCCCTGGTGGTGTGCTTGGGATCATTATCATGCTGAAAGACCCAGCCACATTTCATCTTCAATGCCCTTGCTGATAAGAGGTTTGCACTGAATCTTTTCAGAGAAACAGCCCCAAAGCATGATGTTGCCACCCCCATGCTTCACAGTAGGTATGGTGTTCTTTGGATGCAACTCAGCATTCTGTCTCCTCCAAGCACGATGAGTTGTGTTTCTACCAAACAGTTCTACTTTGGTTTCATCAGACCATATGACATTCTCCCAATACTCTTCTGGATAATCCATATGCTCTCTATCTAACAGATGGTCCCAGACATGTACTTGCTTAAGCAGGGGAACACGTCTGGCACTGCAGGATCTGAGTCTCTGGCGGCGCAGTGTGATACTGATGGTAGCTTTTGTCCCAGTTGTATGCAGGTCACTCACTTGGTACCCCCATATCGTTCTGGGATTTTTGCTCACCGTTCTTGTGATCATTTCGACCTCACGGGGTGAGATCTTGTGTGGAGCCCTGGATCGAGAGAGATCAACAGTGGGTCTTGTATGTCTTCCATTTTCTTATTATTGTGCCCACAGTTGATTTCATCACACCAAGCTGCTTGCCTATTGCAGATTCAGTCTTCCCAGCCTGGTGTAGGATGATAGGTACTATCCAGCCCTATTGATATAACAAATATTAACTCGCATAAGATTGTAATGTTTACTCTATTGTGCTAAAATACATGAGCATGTTGACCAAATCTGCAGGTTCCCAAGAGATAAGATTATGGAATATATGAGATCATAATGAACTTTGACTCACATGTTTGCAGACGTCCACATCTGTGTATAAATATGAGAGCAATGTAATCAATAAACGAGCCAGTAATCAAATGTTACTTGCTCCGTTCAAACGCATTATTTGCATCTGGTAGTCCGCATCCGTCTGTAGTCTTACCACCTAATTAGACTACCATCCAATATATCTTAGTGGTCTGGTTTGACCAATGCAACAATTTGGTGTCCCTGGGTGGGCAGGAGAAGACTGAAGACACAAATACTCGAGACCCGGCACCCACAGACGAAGGACCAGAGAACACACAGACTTAAAACACCGGTGTAGGTAAGAACCATAGATTCTTACAGATCTCTCTCTCTGTCTCTCCACTGCCTTCCACCCTGTAGCTGGATCTTGCGGTATTTTTGTCAGTCTTTCTACTCTATTCTGCCCACATTTGTTTGGCAAAGAACCGTAGAATATCCTAGTGATACATGATATATATATATATTGGATAGCTTTATGTGCTGCTATTTTGTTATATGTTTAGAGCATGACTGCCGTGTGAGTGTATGAGTCTACCTTGAGGGTGTAGAACGCTGTTTTTTGTGGAGTCTGCAGTGGGGACTTACCTATGATACTGGCTTGCCCAGACTCATGGGAGATTGATGCCCATGGCAGGAAATCCATTGAGAGTGATACCTCCTCTTGGGGACCGATGGAAATACTGTGTAAAAACCGCCATCAAATCGGGTTAGATTCTCTGCAGTTCTCTCCGGTACCTTTTTGAAGGTGCCCTGAATCAGAAGATGTCTGTCGTCTTTGTGTTTCTGCTCTGTTTTGTGTACCCACCATCCCACATGGTACTAGAAAGGATTGAGGAAGCTTTAATGATACTAGCTTGCCTAACAGTGATCTGTTTCACCCTTTGGTTGATATATAACATGAGTACAGATGTATGAGAAGAGAAGTCTAGGGTACCTATCTTTCCTCACCACAGGGCTTTAGGAGATTTAGTGACGTGACTGTGTAGTCACCGGCCAAGTCATAAATCTCAATTTTGAGAGTCCACACACCTGAAAACTGATAGGGTGCACTGAAGTCAGTTTGGAGGTTTCGCAAGTTGTAGGACTAGGGGCGCTGTAGAAACCAGTTGAAGGCAGGGAAGCAGACCACTGGTAGTACCACGCTAGATAAAGGCAACCCAGAGGAAGGCCATGAGGGTTGTGGTGCTAGTGAAATAGTGGAAAGAAGAAAAGGCAAAGTTGCAGTGGAGAATTCAGGAAAAATGTTGACGGGACTAGGAATGAGAAGTGATCCATTAGACTCTGCACTCTGGGAAACAGCTCTAGTAACAAGCACGGGATAGACTTATGATAAATTAGCTAGACAAGCAAAGGCTTGGTCTGAGGTAGCAAGAGAGATGAAGAGAAGGTGGTTGGACGAAGGAAGAAACCCCGAAAGGGATAAAATATCTAAAGAAGGCAAAAATGCCCTCCCCATATCAACTTTCTCACTGCTCCTGTTTTAACTGGACCGGAGGGATAGGTGTGTGTGTGTGTGTGTGTGTGTGTCTGTCTCAGTCAAAATCCTGATTGGCGTGACTACTGTGCTGTCTGTGGCAGACAGACCACGCAGAGAAACAGGACTTTATCCAGTTATCTTTACCCAGACTAGGACCCAGGAACCTGGGCCCTCGAACCCTTTGGAACGAGACCAGAGGACGAGACTGTAGTTACCATAGAAGAGGAAGACTATCGCCCTTCCCAACTTCAAACCATGTATGCAACTGGTACCCCAGGCATGATCCAGAGTCAAAGGACTCATTCCCTACAGCCCGGTGATTGGGTAGTGGTCAAAAGACACACAAGGAAACCACTAGAACTGAGATTTGATCGTCCATTCCAGGTTTTCCTAACTACAGCCACTTCAGTGAAACTCGAGGGAATACCTAATTGGATCCATGCAAGCCATTGCAAAGCTATGGGACAAAAACATGATCTTCTAATAATACTGGTAACCTCGCCCCAAAAGGGGGAAATGACTAAGATAACTCAGGATGATAATGTGATAACCATGTGGTTCGATACTACAAAATCAGTAGTGAGCTTTAGATTTTGACTTTTGTACTGTGAAGGCCTAGGCTATGAATACTTTGTCCAGTGTAATTTAATAAGATTCTGTCCTTTGAATGCTTTATGTATTGCTTCTCCACGTATACCTAATTGAAATATTAACGGAATGTATAACCGAAACAAATTATGCTTAGGGATAAGAAGAATAAGTTTAGTTCATGAATAAGTAACTAACATTCTTGAATAGAAGAGATATTCATTTGTAGTTTCATGAATGAGTAACTGACATTCATGAATAGAAGAGATGCTAATCTGTAGTTTCAAAAAAGTAACTGACATTGTTCTATCCACAGACTCTCGTCTATGCCTAGACACACCTGAAATGCTTTACTAAGGAATCTTGCTCAAATAATCGAAAGAGCTAGATCCAAGCTAATTGGTTGGTTAAGAGACAATGCAGAAAAACTGTATAAGAATGTTATGCTTTGAATACAAGGAATAGAAGAGCACTGTGCTTCTCCCGTATAGAGATACCTCTGTGTGGTCATTTCTCCTGATTCATATACATTTGTGCAGTTCTGATCTGGAATCCTCCTCTGAGACCCTGAGAGAGACCCCCTGGAAGTCTCCCCCAACAGTAGGATAGTGCAATGTGGAAGAATTAATGATGAAGTTTATAACTGGAGGTGAGGGAGCTGTAACATCCATTTGCGTAACCAAACCTGGAAATGAGAACAGTAACTCATGGTCAGATGCAGCTTTGAATATCGGTACTTCATGGGGATATAAACCAGAGGAAGCCATGACCTGTGTTAGCGCAACAGGGAAATCTCAAAAGAATGACAATATAAAAAGTTAATCCAAGATGGGATTGTAACCCAGAACACTTGTCCTGTGACCCTCATATCATAAGTCTATATGAACTTTCTCCTGGAGATGAAGGCCTCTATGTTCTAGGGTTGTACATACCAGGAGAAAGAGTTAGACAAGGAACTTTATGGTTTAGGTCTACTTCCAACATCCCTACTCTCCCAAATGTCCCTAACTTCCCTATACAGGAGGGCAAGGAGGAGGGAAATCTCGAGGAATTTACAAAACGGGATTTAGATTTTAAAGTACTGGAAGAGATAAGTTATGAGGAAAAAGTAGCCATAGAAATAGGGTACACGGAAAGAAATGAATGGCTTAATTGGATGAAATATACTGGTAACCAGAATAACAGATCTGATTGTTTTGCATGTGCCACTGCTAGGCCCCATTTAGGAACTATTACATTTGAACTTTCAGAAAAAGACCCAAAAGGTATGCAATGTACAGTGCCTACAAGTAGTATTCAACCCCCTGCAGATTTAGCAGGTTTACACATTTGGAATTAACTTGGCATTGTGACATTTGGACTGTAGATCAGCCTGGAAGTGTGAAATGCACTGCAGCAAAAAAGAATGTTATTTCTTTTTTTTATTTTTTTTATTTTTTTTTTAAATTGTGAAAAGTTTATTCAGAGGGTTATTTATTATTCAACCCCTCAACCACCAGAATTCTGTTTGGTTCCCCTAAAGTATTAAGAAGTATTTCAGGCACAAAGAACAATGAGCTTCACATATTTGGATTAATTATCTCTTTTTCCAGCCTTTTCTGACTAATTAAGACCCTCCCCAAACTTGTGAACAGCACTCATACTTGGTCAACATGGGAAAGACAAAGGAGCATTCCAAGGCCATCAGAGACAAGATCGTGGAGGGTCACAAGGCTGGCAAGGGGTACAAAACCCTTTCCAAGGAGTTGGGCCTACCTGTCTCCACTGTTGGGAGCATCATCCGGAAGTGGAAGGCTTATGGAACTACTGTTAGCCTTCCACGGCCTGGACAGCCTTTGAAAGTTTCCACCCGTGCCGAGGCCAGGCTTGTCCGAAGAGTCAAGGCTAACCCAAGGACAACAAGGAAGGAGCTCCAGGAAGATCTCATGGCAGTGGGGACATTGGTTTCAGTCCATACCATAAGTAACGTACTCCACCGCAATGGTCTCCGTTCCAGACGAGCCCGTAAGGTACCTTTACTTTCAAAGCGTCATGTCAAGGCTCGTCTACAGTTTGCTCATGATCACTTGGAGGACTCTGAGACAGACTGGTTCAAGGTTCTCTGGTCTGATGAGACCAAGATTGAGATCTTTGGTGCCAACCACACACGTGACGTTTGGAGACTGGATGGCACTGCATACGACCCCAAGAATACCATCCCTACAGTCAAGCATGGTGGTGGCAGCATCATGCTGTGGGGCTGTTTCTCAGCCAAGGGGCCTGGCCATCTGGTCCACATCCATGGGAAGATGGATAGCACGGCCTACCTGGAGATTTTGGCCAAGAACCTCCGCTCCGCCATCAAGGATCTTAAGATGGGTCGTCATTTCAACTTCCAACAGGACAACGACCCAAAGCACACAGCCAAGAAAACAAAGGCCTGGTTCAAGAGGGAAAAAATCAAGGTGTTGCAGTGGCCTAGTCAGTCTCCTGACCTTAACCCAATTGAAAACTTGTGGAAGGAGCTCAAGATTAAAGTCCACATGAGACACCCAAAGAACCTAGATAACTTGGAGAAGATCTGCATGGAGGAGTGGGCCAAGATAACTCCAGAGACCTGTGCCGGCCTGATAAAAGATGATTATTAGCTGTAATTGCAAACAAGGGTTATTCCACAAAATATTAAACCTAGGGGTTGAATAATAATTGACCCACACTTTTATGTTGAAAATGTATTAAAATTTAACTGAGCAACATAACTTGTTGGTTTGTAAGATTTATGCATCTGTTAATAAATCCTGCTCTTGTTTGAAGTTTGCAGGCTCTAACTTATTTGCATCTTATCAAACCTGCTAAATCTGCAGGGGGTTGAATACTACTTGTAGGCACTGTATTTTAGTTATGTTTGATGTCTCATATGAGCCCACCGATGATGATGATGATAAACTATGCACTAAACTTTCAAAATTATACCCAAAGGTTAGAATTGACCAAGTACCACCTAGAGTGTTTGTATACCCTGGCAACTTCACCTTGTTTCCAAAGGAAAGGAACGGGAACAGGGAAAAAGGTGGAAGATCTAACTTCAGAGTTTTGTGGGAATACTATCTCTGTAAATGAAGACCAGGGTGGGTATGAAGCCAAATGGTTCATTAATCCTACAGTAGCCAGAACTGACATATGGTGGTTATGTAGAGACATGAAACTCAGAACTAGGTTGCCAGTGAATTGGATAGGTAGCTGTACTCTGATGCAGATATTTATGCCATTTTAAATAATCACTTCAGAAGAGATACAGAAGGGTAAACTGAGTGCCGAGAGTCTACGCAGAGCCAAAAGATTCTCAGATTAATCTTTGGCCAATCTGTGTAGAAACAGGAGGACATTACCTGGTGGATCGTTTGACCCAAGAATCTATATAGATAGTATTGGGGTTCCTAGAGGAGTACCAGATGAATATAAAGCCAGAAATCGACTGCAGGATTTGAATAATTTCTTCTTTGGTGGGTTACGGTTAATAAAAATGTAGTCTGGATAAATTATCTTCTATAATCAATAGGGATTTTATAACTACACTAGGGATGCAATCAATGGAATAGCTGATCAAATTGGTCCAACTTCTTTAATGACCTGGCAAATAAGAATGGCTTTAGATATGTTATTAGCAGAAGGAGGAGGAATCTGTAAAATGTTTGGTACTTATTGCTGTACTTTAATCCCTAACAATACAGCTCCTGATGGATATATCACCAAAGTGTTGGAAGGCCTAACATCACTGTCGGAGGAGCTTGCTGAGAACTCCGGCATCGACAACACCTTTACGGATTGGCTTGAATCGTGGCTTGGAAAATGGAACCACCTGGTGTCCGGTCTTCTTATCTCTCTGGCAGTTGTAGCAGCAATAATTGTCACCTGCGGTTGTTGCTGTATTCCTTGTATTTGAGGACTTCTTCAAAGACTGATTGATAAATCCAATACTAACGGTACCGTCTCGCTAAACGTCGTACCGACGATTCCGACCACGATACGACCTGGTCAGGATCTCTGGTACGTCTCTACAAGGTCGCTAGTGAGCTGTCAAACAGTCAAATCTTCCCAATGACACAGCAATGATACGGCGGTCGCTGGGACCCTGTCACATAGCACGATTCAAATCTTGATTAGTAACATAGGCGTTCATCTAAATTGCCTTTTCCGCACCCCCTCTGCTCCGATTGGTGGTCGTAACTGCGTTGTGACTGGACGGCCTTGCCTTTAGAGAAGGCAACATAATAGCACTTCCATCCTTCTCCATCCTTGTCCATCCTACAGTCCCGATGCAGAATGGACTGTATTACAATCTGCTGCTACACGCGGTCCGGGACAAGTGAATTCAGCCTTCTGAAATGTACTGCGATCTACAAGTCAGAACAGAGGATGGAAGCGGCCAATCCGAACGTAGTAGCGATCACCAATCGGAACAGAGAGGGCGCGGAATACAACAAGGATGCACGCCTACGTGAGTCGCGAACGAGGTCGTTGGGTAAGGTGTCAAACATACCGATGTGTGCTGCCCTGCGGGAGCCCGACAACCAAAAAATGAACCAGAACAGTGTTTAACGATCAGTGATTTCACAGCAGGGGCCGGGTCGCTGCTTAGTGTCACACACCGCGAGATCGCTTTATGAGGTCACTGGTACGTCACAAAACCTGGGACTCAGCAGTGATCTCGCTATGTGAGAAGTACCCATGAGATTATGTACTTGGGATTGAAACCTCGTAATGAAGATTACAAAGATATGCTGTAATTGAGAAGGATATGCGAAGATAATTGTGAAATCCGACACTAGCCTTTTGCTTTTGTATGTACCTAGTGACTAGGAAGACTCATATCTTATTCTCAAAGGGAGGGACTGATAGGGCAGTGAAGACCCTCCATTTTGGCCAACACAGAAATAATGTATAATACAGATTAAAATAATCAGTAACCTTGCAGAAACCAGATTAGATTGTACTAGACCTTACTATCCAGCCCTATTGATTAAACATATATTATCATGCGTAAGATTGTAATGTTTACTCTATTGTGCTAAAATACATGAGAATGTTGCCCAAACCTGAAGGTTCCCAAGAGATAAGATTAGGGAATATATGATATCATAATGAACTTTGACTCACTTGTTTGCACACGTTCACATATATCTGTGTATAAATATGAGCGCGATGTAATTAATAAATAAGCCAGTAATCGACTGATACTTGCTCCTGTCAGATTCATTATTTGCATCTGGTAGTCCGCATCCGGCTGCAGCCTTACCACCTAATTAGACTACCATCCAATACACAGTGTGTCCACCCATATCCTGTCCACCACCATTAACTTGAGAACGGCGGCAGCTATAGACATAGAAGTGGTGTCTAGGTATAGTAAAGTAGCCATGCGCTACGCAATGAAACCACCTATAGTGCCACCTGGTGGAAAACAACGGAGTTAGCATTTTTATCTCGAAAACGGAACGAGATAGAGAAAAAAAAGTGAATTACAAAGTTGTAGGGCATCATCAATTCAATATGAATCGACACCTTGCATACAGAAATGCTATGATATGAAACCCATGACCCCACCCCAAAAAAAAACATTGAATGCTGGTCACGCACATGGCGCTCATTTAACCTTGATGCTCAAAGTGGCCACCGTCATCTGCAATGCACATCTGGACTCTGGACAGAATACTGTATCTTGCTGCACGTTGTCCAATATGGTAGGTGACACATTTGCACAAGCATCTGTGATAAGTCGTCGTAGGTCCTGCAATGTTGGTGGAGGGGTCGCATACACCTGCTGTTTGATGTGACCTCACAGAAAGAAGTCCAATGGGGTCAGGTCAGGTGAGCGTGGAGGCCACTCCACACAGCCACCATACCCAATGACTTGTAGGAAGGTCTCCATGAGGTATCGCTTCACGTCCGCAGCCTTGTGAGTTTTACACGTTCTAATCATAGCATTTCTGTATGCAAGGTGTCGATTCGTATTGAGTTGATGATACCCTACAACTTTGTAATTCACTTTTTTTTTCTCTTCTCTCGTTCCGTTTTCGAGATAAAAATGCTATCTCCGTTGTTTTCCACCAGGTGGCGCTATAGGTGGTTTCATTGCTTAGTGCATGGATACTTTACTACACCTAGACACTACTTCTATGCCTATAGCTGCCGCTGTTCTCAAGTTAATGGCGGTGGACAGGATATGGGTGGACACACTGTATCTTAGTGGTCTTGTTTGACCAACCCAACAAGGGCTACAATTTTGTTTCTGGTTTCCTTCGACAGCTCTTTGGTCTTCACCATCGTGGAGTTTGGAGTGTGACCGTTTGAGGTTGTGGACAGGTGTCCTATATACTGATAACAAGTCCAAACAGTAGCCATTACTACAGGTAATGAGTGGAGGACAGAGGAGCTTATTAAAGAAGTTACAGGATTGTGAAAACCAGAAATCTTGCATGTTTTTAGGTGACTAAATACTTATTTTCCGCCATAATTTGCAAAAATAAAATCAGACGCGGTGATTTTTCTGGGTTTGTTTTCTCATTTTGTCTCTCGTAGTTGTGGTCTACCTATGATGTCACTTACAGGCAAATCTCATCTTTATAAGGGGGAGAACTTACACAATTGGGGGCTGACGAAATACTTTTTTTTCCCCCATTGTAGATGAAAACAGAGGGAAGAGACGCAGCAGGTATCGTTCCAAAATGTGCTTGAGAACGTGGACTTTTTTAGCCCAAATTTTGGATATGATACAATTCAAATCAATCATTGCAGAGACGGGGTTGTCAAACGATTCTTGCTTAAGTTGCAAACAGGGTGAGGATACGATATATGAGCCATTTGGCAGGTCACCTTAACTATTTTGAAACCATGAAGGGGTCCAAATTCTTTTTCTTGAAAAGGACCCATCTATATTTCCTCACTATATTACATTTCTCAATAGTTTATGAAGGAAATGTCTTGTTCTTCCCTAACGACAAAGGAAACCATCTGGTCTACATGGCTACATTGTGTAACTAGAGGAAAGGTTCTCTTCATATTGCTTAAGAAAAGCTTGATCTGAATTCCTTCACCCCCGGCTGATTATCCATTTTCCATTTTTTTTATTTTCTTTAATTTATTTATTTATTTTTTTTTTTTTTTGCTCCCCTTCTTCCAAGAGCCGTAACTTTTATTTATCTGTCCGTCAATCTTGCCATATGAGGGTTCATTTTTTTGCGGAATGAGCTGTACTTTTAAATGAAACCATATAGTGTACTGGAAAATGGCAAAAAAAATTGAAAAAAGTGTGATTGTACGATTGTTTTTGAGATATTTTATTCACTGTGTTCACTATATGGTAAAACTGATGAGTCCATATGATGCCTCAGGTCGGTACGAGTTTGTAGACACCAAACATGTGAAGGTTTACTTTTACCTAAGGAGTTTAAAAAAATCAGATGTTTGTCCAAAAAAAGTGGCACACATTTTGCCCCATTTTCCGTGACCCATAGCATTCTCATTTTTCAGGATCTATGGCCCACTGCATATGAAATGAGCGGCCCAGGGAGGCCACAGGAGCAGCGTACAGCCAGGCCGGAGCCTGGGTAAGTATGAAACGCTTTATTTTTATTTTTTTCCTTTTATTTTTCTATTTTCCCGAGGGCCAGATCTGGATCAAACAGACGGAACCCGGACCCAACACCCGGGCAACTTTGAAACCGCACGGATCCGGGCTTTTACAGTCCGGATCTGCCCAGCCCTATTCATTCATGTGTGCTGTTTTTTGTTTGGGGTTTTTTTGTGCTTATTTTAGGCTGTGTGCACACAGTGCACTTTTATCACATTTTTTATGCTTTTTGAGTGCAGTTTCATCACAAACCTGCATGCAAACTCAATGAGAATCCTGAAGTTTTGTGCACATGTTGCTTTTTTTTTTCCCTTGCAGATTTGGTGCAGAAATCTGTAGCATGTCAATTCTTTCAGAGTTTTTGCAGCATTTTCCCTGCTAAGAGAAGCAGATTTGGTGCAGAAATTTCGGCAAGCAAATACTCAATGTGTGCACATAGCCTACATCAATATCAAGTTTGCTTTAAACTTTTTTTTTTATTTTAGAAATAAATTTTGACTTGGGTCTGTTAGAGACGAGAGGTTTTCTCACTCAGGTGGAGTCAAGGATCAGAACAGGCATTCCGTGGTAAAGAGGAAAAAGTAAATACCCGCACTCTAGTATCTCTTCTAAGTGTCTTCTGTTTATTGCTCGTGTGACTGACCCTTATATGTGGACTTTTGGATTAGTTGAAAATAACACAATGTTAATGGAATGTTACGATGACAGAATCTTGGCTGAATATAGTGGATCTCACATTGTTACATCGAATGAAATCCTTGACCATGTAAGCCTTATAAGAGCCTTTATTACTCTAAGGACAAATAACAATTATTCCAGTTGACAGATGAAATAATCCAGAGAAATATTTTTCCAGAAACAATTCCCAGAAATGGTCATGTGTCTGGAAGTCTCCCTCTCCTGATGGAAACCATCTGCTCCTTCAGATCCACAAAAACAAGTTATAAAGTTCAACAATAAGTTAGTGTGCACAAAGTTCTTAACAGATAAAGACTAGGACTTAAGGAAAACATGGTTGTTACAGACAAAATGACCTTGTCCTAGCTACCGCATTTTTCATTTTATTAGATGCACCGGATTATAAGACGCACCCCAAATTTAGAGGGGAAAAAAAATGTCTGTCTTGTAATCCGGTGGTGGCTTAACGGAGGAGGGGGGCAGCGGCGGTGGAGCGAGGTCACAGGAGGCTGGTTAAAAAATGTGCTTGTCCGCTTGTGACCGACTGTCTTTCAGGTGGTTCATATATGCGGGTGCGACAATGTCAACATCTTGGTGAATTTTTCCTTTTTTGGATTCACAGGAGGCTGGGGTGGTGCTGGAGTAAGGTGATGGTGTGGCGAGTGCCCCAGATGCTCAGTGCAGGCGCTGTGAGGCGGGAGCATCCCGGAACTGTCGGCTGTGCAGGCTTTAAAGAAATGGCGCCCCGGAGTCGGCGCGTGTGCAGATTGAGCCATCTGCTCAAAGATGAGCTGAGATCTCATTGGCGCATGCGCCACTTCTGGTCGTCACTTTCCTTAAGATTAATGGACGGGAGGTGGCGCGTGTGCAGATGAGATCTCTGCTAGGCTTTGAGCCAACAGCTCACTATGTGCACACGCCTACTCTGGGTTCTATTATTTGAAGTCCACGCTACCGTCATTTTCAAGATGGCCCCTGCCTCACACCCGCAGCTCGTAGCATCACCCACAGAACAGCGTACAGCCCGTGGCATTGGTCCTTTTTCCGGTAACGGCCCCGCACCGCCGACATAACATCTCACCCGCCAAACCACCCTACTCCACACAGCCTGCACCGCCGACAGAGCATCTCACCCGCCACACCACCCTACTCAATACAGCATGCACTGCCGACAGAGCATCTTACCCGCCACACCGCCCCACTCCACATAGCCTGCACCGCCGACAGAGCATCTCACCCGCCACACCGCCCTACTCCACACAGCCTGCACCGCCGACAGAGCATCTCACCCGCTACACCACCCTACTCCACACAGCATGCACCACCGACAGAGCATCTCACCGGCCAAACCACCCTACTCCACACAGCCTGCACTGCCGACAGAGCATCTCACCCACCAAACCACCCTACTCCACACAGCCTGCACCGCCGACAGAGCATCTCACCCGCCACACCGCCGTACTCCACACAGCCTGCACCGCCGACAGCATCTCACCCGCCACACCGCCCTACTCCACACAGCCTGCACCACCGACAGAGCATCTCACCCGCCACACCGCCCTGCTCCACACAGCCTGCACCGCCGACAGAGCATCTCACCCGCTGCACCGCCCTGCTTCACACAGCCCCCACTGCAGCCTGCACAGCGCCCCGCAGCTAGCACAGCACCCATTCTCCACCTCCCGGTAAGCTACAGTGAGCTTATAAGATGCACCCCCCCATTTGCCTCTCATTTTCCACCCCCCATTATCCTTCGCAACTGTTATCATTTTTCCCTATCTTCATCTGTCCATGCCTTCCCTAGGATTATCCCGTAGACCTATCTCACCAAATACAAGGCTTCCTCTACGTATGTCATGGGATGGCAGTATATCTTTCAAAGGTCACCATTTTCCGAGACCCCTTAATGTTTTTCTATCAACTGAGCTACCGTATGTGGCTGTGTGCCCCTTTGGGCGTGCTAACATGCTAATGAAAGTGCAGCGTCAGAGGATGATCTCACTCACCTCTCCGCTGCCATCGCGTCCGTCCCTGGATTTCGACTCAATGCGCATGACCCTGGAGTTTGGGTCATGTGCACTATGAAGCCGGGTGTTCGCGTCCTGGCTTCAAACTGAAGTAGTGCACATGACTGAAACTCCGGGGTCATACGCACTGAGCCGAAATCAGCGTCGGGTGGCGATGGCAGCGGAGAGGTGCGTGAGATTATCCTCATGGTTCTGGGTGCATATTGGACCTGACAGGTTCTCTTTATAAAATAAATGGGGAAAATATGAAGCCTGGTACACAGGAATTACACAATTCCCAAAGCAGCCATGCCACCAGTCCAAAGCTGTGGCATTAACCCAGGGTGTAAAAATACTGTTGTAGATTTAGGGGAAATGGTGATGCCCAGTACACATTGCTGTAATCAGTCTGACACTGTGCCACCAGTGGACATATATACAAAATACAGATGTTATACAGGCTCCACCCAAAAAAAAGTCTAAAGGGTGCTTTACACGCTGCGACATCGCTAACGAGATATCGTCGGGGTCACGGTGGTAGTGACGCACATCCGGCCTCGTTAGCGAGATCGCAGCATGTGACACCTCTGAGCGACCGTAAGCGATCGCAAAACAGGGAAAAATCAGTGGTCATGGAGAGCTCGTTCAAACACCAAATATCGTTGTCTGCTTAGTAGCGATGTGGTTCGTCGCTTCTGCGGCACCCCACATCGCTGTGTGTGACAACGCAGGAGCGACAACCATCACCTTACCTCCATCTACCGGCAATGATGAAGGAAGGAGGTGGGCGGCATGTTCCGGCCGCTCATCTCCTCCCCTCCTTTTCTATTGGGCGGCGGTTCAGTGACGCTGCTGTGACGCTGAACGAACCGACCCCTTAGAAAGGAGGCGGATTGTCGGCCACAGCGACGTCGCTGACCTGGTATGTGCGTGTGACGCTGCCGTAGCGATAATGTTCGCTACGGCAGCGATCACACAATATCGCACACACACGACGGGGGCGGGTGCTCTTGCGCGCAACATCGCTAGGGATGTCGCAGCGTATAAAGCACCCTTATGTAGGGAGGTAAACAACTATCTAGACCCCCCTCCCCCCAGCCAGGAAAACATATATCCCAACCAACATTTTATCCTATTACAATAAGCTGAGGTAGACAAATGTAGTATAACATTAATGATAAACCTGAATGAACCACCAAAAACCAGGGACATCCATTACAGATGTCCCTAAAAAGCAGGATTTAGAAAATTGGGAATTTTTGTAAACAATCACCAAATGCGGTCTGCTACAAACGTGCACTTCCTTTTTCGTTGGTACAGATAAGAAAGGCCTAAAAAAATGAAAAGTGTTCTGCGATGGGTTGCTATGGCCGACAAGGACTACAATGGTCGCCGTGCTGTGCAGAGAAGACTTTTAGGCTGCGTATTTGTATATGAGTGAGGGAAATTATTCAAAGCTTCAGACGATAACGAGAAATAGTTACCGGCCGCCATTAAGTTGGGCGGGTGAAATGTGTAGAGCTGGCGCTTGGTCCCAGTTCAGGTAAATGTTTGCTCTCAAAGCCCCATACACAATGGTTTCCGTTTGGGCTGAGCTTGATGATTTCGATAGGACTGCCTGATTATATACTCTATTTGATATTCTACCGGTTTTGCAGGTTTTCCCACCTACAAAGAATGGAGCGGTCCGTGGGGTTTTTTTTTTTTATCATAGGTAATCTCAACTGTGACAGAGAATAAAAAAATCAGAAAATCACATTGTATTATTTTTAAATAATTAATTTGCATTTTGTTGCATGAAATAAATATTTGATCTCCGAGAAACCAGCAAGAACTCTGCCTCTCACAGACCTGTTATTTTATCTCCTACTCCGCACTCATTACATGTATTATTTGCACCTGTGTGAACTCGTTACCTGTATAACAGACCCCTGTCCACACACTCAATCACACTCCAACCTCTCAACCATGGCCAAGACCAAAGAGATGTCTAAGGACACCAGGGACAAAAATGTAGACCTGCAAAAGGCTGGGATGGGATACAGGACAATAGGCAAGCAGCTTGGTGAAAAGGCAACAACTGTTGGTATAATTATTAGAAAATGGAAGAAACGTAAAATGGCTGTCAATTTTAGTCAGTCTGTGGATCAATGCAAGATCACACCTCGTAGGGTAAGGATGATTCAGAGAAAGGTCAGGAATCCGCCCAGAACTACATGGGAGGACCTGTTCAATGACCTGAAGAGAACTGGGACCACAGTCTCAAAGATCACACTATGCTGTCATGGCTTAAAATCCTACAGGGCACGCAAGGTCTCTCTACTAATGCCAGCACATGTCCAGGCCCGTTTGGACCATCCAGATGGTCATTGGTGAACTTCAAAGGAGGCATGGGAGAAGGTCACATGGTCAGATGAGCACAAAATAGAACTTTTTGGTATCAACTCTGCTTGCTGTGTTTGGAGGAAGAAGAAGGATGAGTACAACTCCTAGAATACCGTCATAACCATGAATCATGGGGGTGGAAACATCATACTTTGGAGGTGCTTTTCTGCAAAGGGGACAGTATGATTGCACCGTATGGAAGGGAGGGTGGATGGTGTCTAGAGATGAGCAGACCCATGGAAGTTCAGTTTCATAAACATAAAGTTTGGTTTTGGACCTGGACTTGACCTGAGCCCCAATGGAAGTCACTAATTGGGTGCCTCGGGTCTCTGCCCACATGCAGCCAGCCATAAACAGATCAATTCCGGGGGCGGTTAGGCAGACTTTTTCCATTTTTTTTTGGGGGGGGGAGGGGTGCATACTACATCCGATCATGCGGTTGTTCTGTCAGAATAATACACTTTGTATGTTTATGAATCATATGTTTAGTCATGCACTGTATCATTTGAATGTAGAGGTAATTTGACTCATGTAATAATTTGTTTTTAATCAGCATAAAGTGTTTTTACTGATCATGTCTTTTCGGTTGGCGAGGCACAAGTGTAGCTCCTCTTGTAAAAACAAGATATTGTCTGGTCAAGTGACATCTGTGTCACCCCAAGGGTATTTCCAGGTAGCCTATATGTAAATGTCATGTTAATAGCTGGCTACTTCTCTGTTTACTCTTCACTATAAATTCTCTGATCTATATGTTTATGACAGACAACTTCCTATTGTCTCCCTCAAAGCTAAAATAAAGCTGTTTCAGATAAGTCCGCATCACTAAGGGGTACTTTGCACGTTGCAAATCGCTACTGCGATATCGTTGGGGTCACATCGAAAGTGATGCACATCCGGCGCCGGTAACGACGTTGCAACGTGTAAAGCCTAGATGTGCCGATAAATGATTGCAAAAGTGTCGTAAATCGGCGATCTGTGTAGCGTCGGTCATTTCTATAATGTCGGGTCGACCGCTGTTACAATGTTGTTTCTCGTTCCTGCAGCTCCACACATCGCTATGTGTGAAGCCGCAGGAGCGAGGAACATCTCCTTACCTGCCTCCACCGGCTATGCGGAAGGAAGGAGGTGGGCGGGATGTTTACGTCCCGCTCATCTCCGCCCCTCCGCTTCTATTGGCCGCCTGCCATGTGACGACGCTATGACGACGCACGACCCGCCCCCTTAGGAAGGAGGCGGTTCGCCGGCCAGAGCGACGTCGCAGGGCAGGTGAGTGCATGTGAAGCTGCCGTAGCGATAATGTTCGCTACGACAGCTAACACAAAATATCGCATGTGCGACGGGGGCGGGGACTATCGCGCTCGGCATCGCAAGCATCGGTTAGCGATGTCGCAGCGTGCAAAGTACCCCTAAGAGTTCATTTTGCCAAGAGTTACCCCCAGTGTGAACTGTTCAAACACTAAAAGCAGCTCGCACTGGGCTGATAACCGAGCGTACCCGAGTAGAGCGATGCTCACGGGAGTGCGTAAAGCACCGAATTATGTTTTTTTTTTTGTAAAGTCTGTTCGGTACAAGCACCGAACCTTGGGTTCATTCATCTTTAATGGGGTTATGTATCTTGAAAGTTTGACCAACAACCTGCTTCTTTCAGTAAGAGCATTGAAGATGGGTCGTGGCTAGGGATGGGCGAACCCCCCGATGTTAGGGAGCCTCGCCTGAACGTTTTGTAAAGTTCTAGTTCGGGTTCTGAGCCAACGCGAGCTTGCGTCCTAACACCGAACTTGGACTTTACAGTTATAGCATGGGGTGGCGGGGGCTGTAAAATAAAGAATATAGTTAATAATAAACATTGTCGTTATACTTACAGGTCCCGCGATGCGTCCTGCAAACTCTGTCTCCTGGCCGCTTCTGCTTTCGCGTCCGAAACTCGCACAGTGACAGTCAAAGTTCAATCGAGTCCATGAGCCATGGACTTGGGTGATCCCTGACGTCATCGCGAACATGGATGAAAACAGCCAAAGCCTGCCGAGTGACGAGCAGTGCAATGAATACCCCTGGAACTTAACAGGACCTTCCATGACGTCATAGCCATGTGACCAGGCTGTAAGCCAATGGCTGTACAATATTCCCACCACATTGGTCTCATGGCTATGATGTCACGGAAGGTCATTTAGTCAGTGGTGGTTACCCGGGGGCACAGCAATGATCGGACGCGGAAGCAGAAGCGGCCAGGAGACAGAGTCTCCAGGACGCGTCGTGGGACCTGTAAGTATAATAATGTTTGTTGTTTTTTTTTTGTTTTTTTTTACAGCCCCTGGACCCGAACTATAACACGAGCTTCTCAGGAAAGCTTGTGTTTGGGATCGTGTTCACGAAAACTGTGTTCGGCACGGACCCCGAATTTTACAGTTCACGTTCGCCCATAACGAGTCGTGGCTGGGTCTTCCAGCATGACAATGACGCGAAGCACACAGCCAGGGCAACTAAGTAGTGGCTCCGTAAGAAGCATTTAAAGGTCCTGGACAGTTCTGAAGCCAATAAAACATCTTTGGAGAGAGCTGAAACTCAATGTTTCCCAGTGACAGCCCCGAAACCTGAAAGATCTGCAGAAGATCTGTATGAAGGAGTCGTCGAAACCCCTTCTGCAGTGTGAGCAAACCTGGTCGAGATCTACCGGAAATGTCTGACCTCTGTAACTGCAAACAAAGGTTTCTACCAAATATTAAGTTCTGTTTTTCTATTGTAACTAATACTTATTTTATGCAATAAAATGCAAATTAATTATTTAAAAATCATACAATGGGATTTTCTGGATTTTTTTTTCATTCTGTCTATCACAGATGAAGTTACCTACAATAAAAATTACACACCTCTCCATTCTTTGTAGGTGGAAAAACTTGCAAAATCAGCAGTGTATCAAATATGTGTTTTCCCCCAGTGTATATAAATAAAACGACTGGTGGTATTTTCTAACGCACAAGTGTGAACAGGTGCATAGTGAACTTGAGATGTATTATAACAAATAAACAGTTGCACTTGGAAATTCTGAAATGTTAACAATGAATATAGGAATATGATCATGCATTACTGCTAAGAACATACTTATAAAAATTGAGATTCTTCACATTTAAAGAATGGTCAGTTTTACGTGAGCCCAACAGCCAACGTCAAGGCGTATCTTTTATGTTTGATCTTTATCTACTATCATGCATCTATTTGGAATAAAAAAAAAAAAACTATGGCCAGATAGGAACTTGCTAATAATGAATTAAAATTGCCTAAGGCTGATGTGAAGGAATGCTCAATCAGAAGGCATTACCCCATAAGCTAAGAAAAAAGAAGCTAAATCAGTCTTTTTACTTAAATTATGGGGTTGTACCTTCTGATTGAGCACTCCTTCTCATCAGCTTTAGGTAATTTTAATTCTTTATTATCAGTTTCCTATCCACCCATAAATTGGAAAGAGAGTCATTAGAGTAGACAGGGACCCAACATTAGAGATACACCTTGATGTGGGCTGTTGGGCTCACATAAAACTGTCCTTTTTTATATGCTAAGTATCTCAATTTTGATAAGTATTTTCTCAGAAGTCATGCATGTTCTTATTACCATATTCATTGTTGCCATGGCTTAGCATTTTAGAGAGCAACTATATATATATATATATATATATATATATATGTATATATATATATATATATATATATATATATATATATATATATATATATATATAGTGTCCTCCCTACTTTTTCCTGGGAGAAAATGTTGAAACAAAAGAAGATCAGGCATGTTGAATTTTAATGTCCAATCCTTCACGGAGATGATAATTCGCCGCCAGAGTTGTCTAATGCTTTGTGTAGTAAACGAGAATTGAACACATTATTAAAAATACTGGCAGGAACCATAGACGCAGTCACAAAATAAAGGAGGAGCCACAGAACAAAGGAGGAAGACACCAGTAGAGGGTCACTAAAACAGGAGATACAGAGTGGAGAAGTCACAAAAAAAGTTGCCACAAAGGAGTCACAAAAAAGGGAGGAGTCAAAGAAGTGTGAAGCCACAAAGGAGTCACAAGAGATGTGAAACCACATAGTGAGTGACAGAGTCACTAAAAGAGTGGAAGAGCTACAAAACCAAGTAAAAAGCCACTGGTAGAGGTTAGGAGACACAAACGGGAGGAGCCAAAAATTAAGGAAGCAACAGAGAGGAGTCACAAAAAGAGGGTAGGAGCGACTAAAAGAAAAGCCAAAGAACGAAGGAAGAAGCCATCTGTAGAGGGTAGTGAGTCATAAAATGAGAGGAGAGGAGTCACAAGAGGTATGGAACCACAGAAAGAGGAGTCACTAAAAGAAAGAAGAACCATGAGACCAAGTAAGAAGACACTGATAGAGGTTAGGGGGCACAAATATGGGAGGAGCCAAAGAGAAGGGAAGCCACAGAGAGAGGAGTCAAACAGAGGGGTGGAGCGACTAAAAGAGAAGAGATAGATTACAGAGGGGAGAAAAAAGCCACCACAGAGACAGGAGAGGAGTCACAAAAAAGAGAAGACACTAAAAGGGGATGAGCCACAAAACGAAAGAAAAAGCCACCGTTAGAGGGTAGGAGTCATAAAACAGGAGAAAAGTCACAAAAAAAGCCACCACAGAAACTGGAGAGGAGCTCCAAAAAAACTGCGGAGGAGCCAAAGATAAGGGAGAAACTACAGAGAGAGGAGAGGAGTCACAACAAGAGGTTGTGGAACCACAGAGAAGAGGGTAGGAGTCACTAAAAGTGGGGAATCAATAGGGCCATCAATAGAGGTTAGGAGGCACAAAAAGAGGAAGAGCCACCAAAGGGAAGCCACAGAGAGAAATCACAAAAAGAGGGGAGGAGGCACTAAAAGTGGAGAAGAGCCACAAAACGAAGGAAGAAGCCATCTGTAAAGGATAGGGGGTCACAAAAAGAAGAGAAGTTACAGAGAGGAGAAAATTCACAAAAAAATCCACCACAGAGACAGGAGAGGAGTCACAAAAAAGGGAGAAGACACTAAAGGCCCGGTTACACGCAACAACGTATCTAACGATATATCGCCGGGGTCACGGATTCCGTGACGCACATCCGGCATCGTTAGCGACGTCGTTACGTGCGACACGCAACAAGCGTCCGTTAACAATGGAAAATACTCACCAAATCGTCCATCATTGACACGTCGTTCGTTTTAAAAAAATCGTTGATTGTTGAGGACGCAGGTTGTTCGTCGTTCCCGAGGCAGCACACATCGCTATGTGTGACACCCCGGGAATGATGAACTACAGCTTACCTGCGGCCGTCGACAATGAAGGAGGTGGGCGGGATGTTACGGCCGCTCATCTCCGCCCCTCCTCTTCTATTGGGCGGCCGCTTACTGATGCCGCTGTGATGCCGCACGAACCGCCCCCTTAGAAAGGAGGTGGTTCGCCGGCCACAGCGACGTCGCTAGGCAAGTAAGTATGTGTGACGGGTACTAACGATATTGTGCGCCACCGGCAGCGATTTGCCCGTGACGCACAAACGATGGGGGCGGGTACACTCGCTAACGATATCACTAGCGATATCGTTGCGTGTAAAGCCCCCTTAAGAAGGGAAGAGCCACAAAATGAAAGAAGCCACTGGTAGAGGTCTCAAAAAAGAGGGAAGAAGCTACAGAGAAGAGAGCAGTCACACAAAAAAGCTCCCACAGAAAGAGAAGAGTAGCCACAATATAAGGTGAGAGGCCACTACAAGAGGGGGAGAGCCACAACATAAAAGAAGAAGCCACCGGTAGAGGGTAGGAGGCACCAAAAGGGAAGGAGTCAAAGAGAGGGGAGAAGTCACAGAGAGAGGAAAGGAGTCTGCAAAAGAGAGGAGGAGTTCGGCCTATGTATTTCTATAAAGCCTGGCCGACACCGTGTCACCATGACCGGCTAGGTAGTTTTCACAGAGCTATTATTATTTACATATTGAATGGAAAAAATGTTTATATTTTATCCCTCGGATGTAAAATATATAGGAGTGAAAAATAAACCTAATCCAAGCAGATGAGATGAGCAAACCCTTCCTAACCTCCTAGGACATGTAAAGCAGCTGGACGCCGCGGCGCAGAACCTTTTTGTTCTCTTATGGTAATCCCATCATCTGCATAATTTAAGCAACTCCCTGCGGGAAAGGCAAATTCACCTGCGCCCCGTCATTGTTTTGTTAGGTTGCTAGGAAACAATTCTTACTCTTTTTCATCTTTGGTTCAAATCGCCAACTGACAGCAATTATTTAAAGAGACAGTACACCTAAAATGTGTAAGAGGCACAGGTTTATGTGTTCTGTTGCTCCGAGGTATCAGTCACTTTCGACTTGGGAGGAGGAAGAAACGCAACAGAAATATTTGTCCTAGTAACTTCTAAATCTATCTACACTATCTCTGACCCCTAAATGCCCTATGTAAAATATGATTGTAATGGAAGGGACCCCTTATATAAATCCTACTGCCCTTGGACACTTTTTTTGTGGTGATGTCTACCTCTTTTCGTTTGTTAGAAACACACAAGGTCCAAAAACATATTAAATTAGCCTTCAAAGACGCAACTATATCACAGAAAGCACCCTTAGGTAAACTACCTGGGTATTTTGAAGAAACGCTAAGAAATAAATTCAAAAGGTTTTTTCATTCCATCATTTTTTATTTTTTATTCAAACAAACACCACACCACAAAGGAGATTATGTTACATCCAAAAAACTGTCACAGGTTAGAAAGGTTTGGCAATACATATCCTGCTATGCAGTTATCATCAATTTTTTTTAAAATTTTTATTTTTTATATATATATATATATGGTTTGATTCATACAGTGCAGCGGCTCATCATATTGGCAAAGAAGTATTGAATTTTGCCTCTGAAAATATCAATTAACCGGCTAAATTTTACATGTGGAAAGCAGTAATAGGGGACACAAAATATCGGCCTCTATTTTAAAGACATATGTCTAAACATAACGCCAAACGACTAGGGGAGGAACTTCCATACCATATAGTCTAATATTATGTTCAAGATACCTTTCTGGCAAAACAATCCTACTAACAGCCGATAAATAGATAATACTGGCGGTTTCACCTAGGTTTAGGCATAAAAGCAGTGACACACTAATGGCAGTATATGTCCGACAATGTCACATGGCACCGCACCTGGGTTTATGCATACAAGACAGTGACACACTTCTGTCTATCAATCCACAAGTAAAGCCGTAATTAGCCTTTTGCCACACAAAGCTGTAATAAGTGTGGCCAGAACTAATATAAATTCACAGTGTATGACCGATAGTGTCACACAGCACCGCACGAATCATGTATACCATATTACTTTAACATCATTATACATTAAGACGTTAGCCTAACTCTAATAATACCTGAGCAGTGGATGACTCTCTCCTTTCCCCGACGTACGCACGTTTCGCGCCAGCTTTTTCAAGAGGGGCATGTCGGGTAGGGAGAAAGTTGCTGCTGATATATCAGTCCGCAACCAATAAGGCGAGAGAGGGTGTGTGGTAACTAGCCAATAAACTACAGAGGAGGCGTGTATAGGGTGCGCGTCACTGATGCCATACAGGGGAACACCATCGGAATCTCCCCAAACCTATAACTGCGCATGTCAGCGCCAGAAAGAATCACTCCCTGCCACGCGCGCTGGACCGCACATCCAAGCCGCACATTGTATCGCAATACTGTGATCTGAAGTCTTCCAAACAACATTGGAGTGAATATCAATGGCGCTACAGTGTCAATAGCGCCCGTCAGCATCAGCATCAGCATCCAGGATATTACGATCCACATCTATAAATGCATTTATACATGTGCATGCCGTCCCATAAAAATACAGCTAGAATTAGAAAAACAGAGAAAGTAGCCAGCAACATATAGTCACCACTATCACAATCGCAAATATAACATGGTTTCTTCTGATGATATCACAAGAGGGGTGCTCACATACTCATTAAAGAAATATCCCATATATATGTCGCATATCATAAACATGACAGTTACTCAATAGATAGATGGTATAAAGTAATTTTAGATATATTTCCCTTATATCCATCTTTTTTTGAAAATAAAGAATTATACTTTCATGAACACCCAATAGACCTGATATATAGCTACATTGCTCTTATACCTCATCGTTCAAAATACTCATAACAAACCCATAGGGCACACTATATTTAGATCATATTAATCACCCCCTTATTTTTATTTACAGTAGCTCAGCCGAACAGAAAGGTGCGAGAAGGATCATAAGTGCAATCTACTGGGACAACCCGCAGGTAGCTCCTGCAGTAGCCACTCACTGGGCAGTCACCAGAGAACGCAACAGTGACCCCACAAATCGCACCGCAGGCCGAGACAACCACGATGTTCCAGATATTAAAGACATTGATATAAATAAATCTCCGACACAGAGCAATAAATACATAATATCCAAATATACTATAAACATATTAATATATATGAAAATTCACATCAATTCAATATCATTATATAATTCATTAGAAATTCATAAAAAATTCATAAAAAATTCTTAAAAAAAGGGGGGTGATTCCAGCCCAACGTTGCCTCTGAATTTTCTTCCAGTAGGGAATTGAATACCGCCACTCTCTTTTTTTCTCTTTTTTCCTTTTTTTTGTTATAGAGAAAAAATCCCTCATCCATTGTTCTCCAATAGTGCCTTGTAGGTAAAGGTTGGTTAAAGCAGACCTGATATTAGATAATTATCTAGAACGAACACAAAAATGGAATTATTAACTTAAAAACAACAACTAAATACAAAAACTAAGTTAAAATCACCCACCCATAAAAAGACTACCTGAATACTCATTTTTGATTTTTGACTATGCAGAAGAAATAGACTAATACCTTGAACTGCACAATATTGGATTTCCCACACTGAACCCAAGAGAATCTACTGCTGGAAATTTCTCTTCCTGAATACATTTAGTTCCCAAGAAACGATCCATATCCATGGCTTTCATTTAGCCCTTGTGGGGACATAGATCCCAGATAGTAGATCCACTTGCATTCAACCCTGGCTAAAGCCTGACCTATATTCCCTCCTCTTGGTCCAAGACTAACTTGGTCAATAGCTTTAAATTTCAGGCCATTGGGGTTGCATTGATGAAATGTTTTAAAGTGCCTGGGTACACTTTTTAAGAGAGTATCGTCCTCAATTGTTTTAGCATTTTTGATGTCCCTGAGATGCTCAAGGACTCGTACCTTCATTTCACGCGTTGTGAGACCAACGTAAATTTTTGGACATGGGCATTCAGCCACATATACAATTCCCATGGATGAACAGGTCAAAGTTTTGCGGATGTCGTATACAACAGATCCATCGAAATTCTGAAATGTTTTAGTCTTAGTACAATTTCCACACGCCTTACAAAGGCCACATGGAAAGAATCCCCACAAGGTGGTATTGGGCTTTTTATTGCCCTGTTTTTTCTCATAATGGCTATGTACAAGCAAATCTCGCAAGTTCTTCGAGCGTCTAGCCACAATTGATGGCTTTGTGGGAATGTAATTCTTTAGAACCGGATCCGTCAATAGGACACCCCAATGCTTTTCAACTATTGACTTGAAATCACTCCATTGGGAACTGTAAGTGGCAATCAATCGTGTAATTTTAGAGGAATCTTTTTCATCGCTGTTTCTGTTGCCAAAAAGGAGATCATCCCTCTTGGCCTGAAAAGCTCGTTTATAGCCGCGCTTCATGCATCGCCGGCTATATCCGCGATCTTCAAATCTGCGGGCAATATCTTTGGCCTGCCTATGAAAATCATTGTCTTGTGTGCATATCCTCCTGGCTCTGAGAAATTGGCCAACGGGAATCCCATTGACAGTAGCCAGGGGATGGGAGGACGTGGCATGAAGCAAGGAATTCGTGGCAGTCTTCTTTCGAAACATATCAGTCACTAGGTCCCCATTCTCTAAAGCTGAAATCTTGATGTCCAGGAAATCTAGTTGTTTACCATACTTATACGTAAGCTTGATATTAAATTTATTATTGTTTAAATTGGACATCAGTCTTTCCAACTCAGAGATAGGTCCGGACCACAGAAACCATATGTCATCAATGTATCGCATCCACTCCTGGACTCCCGACATTGCTGGCAAAAAATCACCTAAAAAAATCTGACGTTCCCAAAAACCTAAAAATAAATTAGCATATGAGGGGGCACATGCCGCCCCCATTGCCGTTCCTTGTTGCTGTAAATAAATCCGGCCATTAAATGTAAAAAAATTATGATATAAAATGTATTCCAGCAATGTTAACAGGAGGCCAGAAGTGGATGCGTCCATATTACTTTCATTCAGATACCATGATACAGCCCGCAAACCGTCCTCATGCCTTATTGAGGTGTATAGGGCCTCGACGTCAGCCGTCACCATGACCATCTCATCCTCCAAATGAATATGATTCAACCTCTGTAGAGCCGAAGTAGTGTCTTTTATAAATGATGGAAGTGCTGATACTAGAGGTTTGAGGAAGTGGTCGATGGTGACGGCGACGATCTCACTCAGGCTCCCATTGCCCGAAATTATTGGTCTCCCTGGTGGATCAAGTGGATCTTTGTGGATCTTAGGGATCAAATATAGTGTGGGCATACGGGGCTGTAGCTTTTTCATACTGTCCAAAAACGTCTTAGGGATTATACCCTCAGAGAAGGCTCTTTCCAATATTGCTACCAGCTGGTTCTGAAACTCTGCAGTTGGATTTTTGTCCAACACCTTATAACATTTTAAGTCGTTAAGCAGATGATAAGCTTGTTTCTCATACAGCCGACAAGGCCACACAACTAAGTTGCCGCCCTTGTCGGCTGGTTTGAATAAAACATCATCCAGCTGTTGCAATTGTTTAAGAGCCTCTCTTTCTTTATAATTTAAATTGGATGCCCTGATGGTTTTAGTAGTTTTAAGTTTCTTGATATCATTGATAACCAATTTTGTAAATACTTCAGTAGCTGGACACAAGCTCAATGACGGGAAGGTTTTACTTTTTTCAAATAAATGTTTAGGGAACTTACCAGTAGACATCTCACTTTCCAATGCCAATGCCTCCAAATTCTCCAAAGCCTCTCTTTCAACATCTGTGGTAAAAATCTCCTTATTATCTGATCTATGGTGCAGGCGACGCAAGACCAACTTTCGCGCGAAAAGGTTGACGTCCTTTACCGCCGTGAATTCATCTAAATATTGAGAAGGAGAGAACGTCAAACCCCTTTCCAAAACCCGCAACTGAATATCGGACAACGCATAATCGGACAAGTTAATTACCTTGTATTGATCATATTTGTCCTTACATTTTTTTCTCGAATCAAAAATATCCGGATATTTGATTAATTGTTTGCTGCGTGTGCGTGTTCGTTGATAAATGTCACCTGCATCATCCAGATCACTGGAGGAGGCACAGCTGTCCGACATGGAGGCAGTGGCATTGTACTCACTAGATTGTATAGATGGCTTCCTCAAATTATTACTTTTCTGTTGTTGCCACCTGTAGATAATCTTACTTTCATAGTCTCCCATATCACGTTGGTACTTTTTGGCTTTTAATTGGCTGATGTCCATCTCCCATTTGTCTATATCTTTCTCAAGTTCGCTCATATATTTATTGAGCTGCTCCAGAGAGAGATCTTTTTTAATCATTAGCATGAGATTTTCAATTTCTTCATCCAATTTATTAAGTGACAGTATATTATTGTCGATAATAATCCTTATAAATTCGAGGGAACAGCCTTCTGCCGCCTTAATCCATCTATTAACTAATTCTTCATTGTGCAATTCAAAGGAAGGAAAGAGCTGAATCCTCAACCCTCTAGGAATGATTTTTTGCATCAAATAATTATCAAGTGACGTTTTATTCCACCATAATTTCGTTTTTTTCTGCATACAAAATTTATACTGTTTTAAATGATCTTTATAGTCACTAGTAGTCTTAGGTACGACTGTGGGGGCTCCTTGTTTGAACAGATCCGTAGCTTTAGATAGCCAAAGAGTCTCCTTGGCCTTGAAATCCATATTGAACAATATGGTGGACAACTGTAGTAAAACAGCAATTAGACAATTAGAAACACACAAGGTCCAAAAACATATTAAACTAGCCTTCAAAGACGCAACTATATCACAGAAAGCACCCTTAGGTAAACTACCTGGGTATTTTGAAGAAACGCTAAGAAATAAATTCAAAAGGTTTTTTCATTCCATCATTTTTTATTTTTTATTAAAACAAACACCACACCACAAAGGAGATTATGTTACATCCAAAAAACTGTCACAGGTTAGAAAGGTTTGGCAATACATATCCTGCTATGCAGTTATCATCAATTTTTTTTAAAATTTTTATTTTTTATATATATATATATATGGTTTGATTCATACAGTGCAGCGGCTCATCATATTGGCAAAGAAGTATTGAATTTTGCCTCTGAAAATATCAATTAACCGGCTAAATTTTACATGTGGAAAGCAGTAATAGGGGACACAAAATATCGGCCTCTATTTTAAAGACATATGTCTAAACATAACGCCAAACGACTAGGGGAGGAACTTCCATACCATATAGTCTAATATTATGTTCAAGATACCTTTCTGGCAAAACAATCCTACTAACAGCCGATAAATAGATAATACTGGCGGTTTCACCTAGGTTTAGGCATAAAAGCAGTGACACACTAATGGCAGTATATGTCCGACAATGTCACATGGCACCGCACCTGGGTTTATGCATACAAAACAGTGACACACTTCTGTCTATCAATCCACAAGTAAAGCCGTAATTAGCCTTTTGCCACACAAAGCAGTAATAAGTGTGGCCAGAACTAATATAAATTCACAGTGTATGACCGATAGTGTCACACAGCACCGCACGAATCATGTATACCATATTACTTTAACATCATTATACATTAAGACGTTAGCCTAACTCTAATAATACCTGAGCAGTGGATGACTCTCTCCTTTCCCCGACGTACGCACGTTTCGCGCCAGCTTTCTCAAGAGGGGCATGTCGGGTAGGGAGAAAGTTGCTGCTGATATATCAGTCCGCAACCAATAAGGCGAGAGAGGGTGTGTGGTAACTAGCCAATAAACTACAGAGGAGGCGTGTATAGGGTGCGCGTCACTGATGCCATACAGGGGAACACCATCGGAATCTCCCCAAACCTATAACTGCGCATGTCAGCGCCAGAAAGAATCACTCCCTGCCACGCGCGCTGGACCGCACATCCAAGCCGCACATTGTATCGCAATACTGTGATCTGAAGTCTTCCAAACAACATTGGAGTGAATATCAATGGCGCTACAGTGTCAATAGCGCCCGTCAGCATCAGCATCCAGGATATTACGATCCACATCTATAAATGTATTTATACATGTGCATGCCGTCCCATAAAAATACAGCTAGAATTAGAAAAACAGAGAAAGTAGCCAGCAACATATAGTCACCACTATCACAATCGCAAATATAACATGGTTTCTTCTGATAATATCACAAGAAGAGGGGTGCTCACATACTCATTAAAGAAATATCCCATATATATGTCGCATATCATAAACATGACAGTTACTCAATAGATAGATGGTATAAAGTAATTTTAGATATATTTCCCTTATATCCATCTTTTTTTGAAAATAAAGAATTATACTTTCATGAACACCCAATAGACCTGATATATAGCTACATTGCTCTTATACCTCATCGTTCAAAATACTCATAACAAACCCATAGGGCACACTATATTTAGATCATATTAATCACCCCCTTATTTTTATTTACAGTAGCTCAGCCGAACAGAAAGGTGCGAGAAGGATCATAAGTGCAATCTACTGGGACAACCCGCAGGTAGCTCCTGCAGTAGCCACTCACTGGGCCGTCACCAGAGAACGCAACAGTGACCCCACAAATCGCACCGCAGGCCGAGACAACCACGATGTTCCAGATATTAAAGACATTGATATAAATAAATCTCCGACACAGAGCAATAAATACATAATATCCAAATATACTATAAACATATGAATATATATGAAAATTCACATCAATTCAATATCATTATATAATTCATTAGAAATTCATAAAAAATTCATAAAATTCATAAAAAATTCATAAAAAATTCTTAAAAAATTCTTAAAAAATTCTTAAAAAAAGAGAGTGGCGGTATTCAATTCCCTACTGGAAGAAAATTCAGAGGCAACGTTGGGCTGGAATCACCCCCCTTTTTTTAAGAATTTTTTATGAATTTTTTATGAATTTCTAATGAATTATATAATGATATTGAATTGATGTGAATTTTCATATATATTAATATGTTTATAGTATATTTGGATATTATGTATTTATTGCTCTGTGTCGGAGATTTATTTATATCAATGTCTTTAATATCTGGAACATCGTGGTTGTCTCGGCCTGCGGTGCGATTTGTGGGGTCACTGTTGCGTTCTCTGGTGACTGCCCAGTGAGTGGCTACTGCAGGAGCTACCTGCGGGTTGTCCCAGTAGATTGCACTTATGATCCTTCTCGCACCTTTCTGTTCGGCTGAGCTACTGTAAATAAAAATAAGGGGGTGATTAATATGATCTAAATATAGTGTGCCCTATGGGTTTGTTATGAGTATTTTGAACGATGAGGTATAAGAGCAATGTAGCTATATATCAGGTCTATTGGGTGTTCATGAAAGTATAATTCTTTATTTTCAAAAAAAGATGGATATAAGGGAAATATATCTAAAATTACTTTATACCATCTATCTATTGAGTAACTGTCATGTTTATGATATGCGACATATATATGGGATATTTCTTTAATGAGTATGTGAGCACCCCTCTTCTTGTGATATTATCAGAAGAAACCATGTTATATTTGCGATTGTGATAGTGGTGACTATATGTTGCTGGCTACTTTCTCTGTTTTTCTAATTCTAGCTGTATTTTTATGGGACGGCATGCACATATATAAATGCATTTATAGATGTGGATCGTAATATCCTGGATGCTGATGCTGATGCTGACGGGCGCTATTGACACTGTAGCGCCATTGATATTCACTCCAATGTTGTTTGGAAGACTTCAGATCACAGTATTGCGATACAATGTGCGGCTTGGATGTGCGGTCCAGCGCGCGTGGCAGGGAGTGATTCTTTCTGGCGCTGACAAGCGCAGTTATAGGTTTGGGGAGATTCCGATGGTGTTCCCCTGTATGGCATCAGTGACGCGCACCCTATACACGCCTCCTCTGTAGTTTATTGGCTAGTTACCACACACCCTCTCTCGCCTTATTGGTTGCGGACTGATATATCAGCAGCAACTTTCTCCCTACCCGACATGCCCCTCTTGAGAAAGCTGGTGCGAAACGTGCGTACGTCGGGGAAAGGAGAGAGTCATCCACTGCTCAGGTATTATTAGAGTTAGGCTAACGTCTTAATGTATAATGATGTTAAAGTAATATGGTATACATGATTCGTGCGGTGCTGTGTGACACTATCGGTCATACACTGTGAATTTATATTAGTTCTGGCCACACTTATTACAGCTTTGTGTGGCAAAAGGCTAATTACGGCTTTACTTGTGGATTGATAGGCAGAAGTGTGTCACTGTATTGTATGCATAAACCCAGGTGCGGTGCCATGTGACATTGTCGGACATATACTGCCATTAGTGTGTCACTGCTTTTATGCCTAAACCTAGGTGAAACCGCCAGTATTATCTATTTATCGGCTGTTAGTAGGATTGTTTTGCCAGAAAGGTATCTTGAATATAATATTAGACTATATGGTATGGAAGTTCCTCCCCTAGTCGTTTGGCGTTATGTTTAGACATATGTCTTTAAAATAGAGGCCGATATTTTGTGTCCCCTATTACTGCTTTCCACATGTAAAATTTAGCCGGTTAATTGATATTTTCAGAGGCAAAATTCAATACTTCTTTGATAATATGATGAGCCGCTGCACTGTATGAATCAAACCATATATATATATATATAAAAAATAAAAATTTAAAAAAAAATTGATGATAACTGCATAGCAGGATATGTATTGCCAAACCTTTCTAACCTGTGACAGTTTTTTGGATGTAACATAATCTCCTTTGTGGTGTGGTGTTTGTTTGAATAAAAAATAAAAAATGATGGAATGAAAAAACCTTTTGAATTTATTTCTTAGCGTTTCTTCAAAATACCCAGGTAGTTTACCTAAGGGTGCTGTCTGTGATATACTCTTTTCGATTGTACAGAGGATGTGAAAAATGACACTACTCATCCTAATATTGTCACGCTACTATGTGCATTCCTGCCGTTCAGACCACCATCAGTAATGTGGGGGCCATCCCTGACTTGGCTTTCATGTTCTTCTATGGGGCAATGTAAAGGATGGGAGTTCTGGCTGATAGAGGGGGGTCCAGGGTAGGGGCTGACCTTGTGACCGACAAATTCTCTCATGGACACAAATAGATGAATAGGAGTAAGATCAAATACATGTACATAGAATATAGAAATGAGTAAGAAAGACATGTGGGGAGATCCATGATAGGGAAAAGTATTGGGACACTTATCTTAGTCAAGTAAAATATATCTTTGTACCGTGTTAGCCAGTAGAGATAAAAAAAATTGTTTAAAAGAACAGAGAGTCCTCAGTGGTTGATACCTTTTAATGGCTAACTGAAAAGATGGTAATAATTGCAAGCTTTCGAGACTACTCAGGTCTCTTCATCAGGCATGGTATAACACAAAATCTGAAGAGTCACGTATTTATACACAACAGGACTTAGAATAGTGCAGTAAAAAAAAAAAAAAAAAAAGAACAAGTTATATGAAACAGAACTATCTCTATGGCAGGGGGACAAGCTGTTCTAGCCATAAATACTGCTGCAGTTCAGTGTGAAAGTTTTATTGTCCTTTGATAAGGGTCTGGTCCAGGGCTGTGACACGCTCGGATGGTCAGAGGAGCACATCTTTTAACTGATGTAAAAAGACATGAATCCATGAGACACATTCATTCCTTCTCTGAATGTGTCAAAGGTCATCATAAGTTTGTACTCCCATAGTCTCCTGTCTCTCTGGGACTTGAAGTTTCCTTTCAATACCAGCAATTTCATGTCCATGATGCTGTGGTCTGGGTTACAAAAATGTTTGGCCACAGGTAGATCCATCCTTTTTTCTCTAATTGTGTGGCGGTGAGAATTCATCCTTGTCCTGAGCTGTTGTCCTGTCTCCCCTACATACAGACCCCCAGTTGGACATTTGGTACATATAATTAAGTACACCACATTGGTTGTGGTGCAGCTGAACGTACCTGGGATCTTGTAGTCCTGATGTGATCTGGGAATCTTTATCTTGTCCGTTGTCAATATTAATGGACAGGTCTTGCATTTTTTCTGGTTGCAGGGAAATGTTCCTGTTGGTGTTGGAGAGGACAGGGAGCTTCTGACAATGATGCTTCTTAGATTTGGGGGCTGTCTAAAACACAGAAGTGGGGGGTCTGGAAAAATAGATTTTAACCGGGCATCTTTTTGCAGTAATGGTTGTAGTTTCCGTGCAGCTCCTCTAAACACCTCCAGATGTGGATTGTAGGTGACTACAAGAGGGACCCGGTTGTTCTCTTCTTTGGTTTTATAATGTAGAAGATGGTTTCTTGATATTCTGGTGGCTCTTATAATCTGGTTTTCAATTGTTCTTGGGTGGTAGCCTTGATTCAAAAAGGTTTTTCTGAGGCCCTCAAGGTGATTGTCTCTATCTGTACTGTTGGAACATATCCGATTGTACCTGATAGCCTGGCTGTATACAATAAAACTCTATTGTATACAGCCAGGCTATCAGGTACAATCGGATATGTTCCAACAGTACAGATAGAGACAATCACCTTGAGGGCCTCAGAAAAACCTTTTTGAATCAAGGCTACCACCCAAGAACAATTGAAAACCAGATTATAAGAGCCACCAGAATATCAAGAAACCATCTTCTACATTATAAAACCAAAGAAGAGAACAACCGGGTCCCTCTTGTAGTCACCTACAATCCACATCTGGAGGTGTTTAGAGGAGCTGCACGGAAACTACAACCATTACTGCAAAAAGATGCCCGGTTAAAATCTATTTTTCCAGACCCCCCACTTCTGTGTTTTAGACAGCCCCCAAATCTAAGAAGCATCATTGTCAGAAGCTCCCTGTCCTCTCCAACACCAACAGGAACATTTCCCTGCAACCAGAAAAAATGCAAGACCTGTCCATTAATATTGACAACGGACAAGATAAAGATTCCCAGATCACATCAGGACTACAAGATCCCAGGTACGTTCAGCTGCACCACAACCAATGTGGTGTACTTAATTATATGTACCAAATGTCCAACTGGGGGTCTGTATGTAGGGGAGACAGGACAACAGCTCAGGACAAGGATGAATTCTCACCGCCACACAATTAGAGAAAAAAGGATGGATCTACCTGTGGCCAAACATTTTTGTAACCCAGACCACAGCATCATGGACATGAAATTGCTGGTATTGAAAGGAAACTTCAAGTCCCAGAGAGACAGGAGACTATGGGAGTACAAACTTATGATGACCTTTGACACATTCAGAGAAGGAATGAATGTGTCTCATGGATTCATGTCTTTTTACATCAGTTAAAAGATGTGCTCCTCTGACCATCCGAGCATGTCACAGCCCTGGACCAGACCCTTATCAAAGGACAATAAAACTTTCACACTGAACTGCATCAGTATTTATGGCTAGAACAGCTTGTCCCCCTGCCATAGAGATAGTTCTGTTTCATATAACTTGTTCTTTTTTTTTTTTTTTTTTTACTGCACTATTCTAAGTCCTGTTGTGTATAAATACGTGACTCTTCAGATTTTGTGTTATACCATGCCTGATGAAGAGACCTGAGTAGTCTCGAAAGCTTGCAATTATTACCATCTTTTCAGTTAGCCATTAAAAGGTATCAACCACTGAGGACTCTCTGTTCTTTTAAACAATTTTTTTTATCTTAGTCAGTGACTTCAGGTTTCTTATTTAACCCCATTGCCCCCCCGTATAACATCCATCCCCTCACATCCCATTATCCCCAGTGTATAACATCCGGCCCCATTACCTCCAGTGTATAACATCCAGCCCCATTACCTCCAGTGTATAACATCCAGCCCCATTACCTCCAGTGTATAACATCCGGCCCCATTACCCCCAGTGTACAACATCCGGCCCCATTACCCCCAGTGTACAACATCCGGCCCCATTACCCCCAGTGTACAACATCCGGCCCCATTACCTCCAGTGTATAACATCCAGCCCCATTACCTCCAGTGTATAACATCCGGCCCCATTACCCACAGTGTATAACATCCAGCCCCATTACCCCCAGTGTATAACATCCAGCCTCATTACCCCCAGTGTATAACATCCGGCCCCATTACCCCCAGTGTATAACATCCAGCCCCATTACCCCCAGTGTACAACATCCAGCCCCATTACCCCCAGTGTATAACATCCAGCCCCATTACCCCCAGTGTATAACATCCGGCCCCATTACCCCCAGTGTATAACATCCCGCCCCATTACCCCCAGTGTATAACATCCAGCCCCATTACCCCAGTGTATAACATCCAGCCCCATTACCTCCAGTGTATAACATCCGGCCCCATTACCCCCAGTGTATAACATCCGGCCCCATTACCCCCAGTGTATAACATCCGGCCCCATTACCCCCAGTGTATAACATCCGGCCCCATTACCCCCAGTGTATAACATCCGGCCCCATTACCCCCAGTGTATAACATCCAGCCCCATTACCCCCAGTGTATAACATCCTGCCCCATTACCCCCAGTGTATAACATCCAGCCCCATTACCTCCAGTGTATAACATCCAGCCTCATTACCCCCAGTGTATAACATCCAGCCCCATTACCTCCAGTGTATAACATCCGGCCCCATTACCCCCAGTGTATAACATCCGGCCCCATTACCTCCAGTGTATAACATCCGGCCCCATTACCTCCAGTGTATAACATCCAGCCCCATTACCCCCAGTGTATAACATCCAGCCCCATTACCCCCAGTGTATAACATCCAGCCCCATTACCCCCAGTGTATAACATCCGGCCCCATTACCCCCAGTGTATAACATCCAGCCCCATTACCCCCAGTGTATAACATCCAGCCCCATTACCCCCAGTGTATAACATCCAGCCCCATTACCTCCAGTGTATAACATCCAGCCCCATTACCTCCAGTGTATAACATCCGGCCCCATTACCCCCAGTGTATAACATCCAGCCCCATTACCCCCAGTGTATAACATCCAGCCCCATTACCCCCAGTGTATAACATCCAGCCCCATTACCCCCAGTGTATAACATCCGGCCCCATTACCTCCAGTGTATAACATCCAGCCCCATTACCCCCAGTGTATAACATCCAGCCCCATTACCCCCAGTGTATAACATCCGGCCCCATTACCTCCAGTGTATAACATCCAGCCCCATTACCTCCAGTGTATAACATCCAGCCCCATTACCCCCAGTGTATAACATCCAGCCCCATTACCCCCAGTGTATAACATCCGGCCCCATTACCCCCAGTGTATAACATCCGGCCCCATTACCCCCAGTGTATAACATCCAGCCCCATTACCCCCAGTGTATAACATCCAGCCCCATTACCCCCAGTGTATAACATCCAGCCCCATTACCCCCAGTGTATAACATCCAGCCCCATTACCTCCAGTGTATAACATCCGGCCCCATTACCTCCAGTGTATAACATCCAGCCTCATTACCCCCAGTGTATAACATCCGGCCCCATTACCCCAGTGTACAACATCCAGCCCCATTACCCCAGTGTATAACATCCGGCCCCATTACCCCCAGTGTACAACATCCAGCCCCATTACCTCCAGTGTATAACATCCGGCCCCATTACCCCCAGTGTATAACATCCGGCCCCATTACCCCCAGTGTATAACATCCAGCCCCATTACCCCCAGTGTATAACATCCGGCCCCATTACCCCCAGTGTATAACATCCAGCCCCATTACCCCCAGTGTATAACATCCGGCCCCATTACCCCCAGTGTATAACATCCAGCCCCATTACCCCCAGTGTATAACATCCAGCCCCATTACCTCCAGTGTATAACATCCAGCCCCATTACCCCCAGTGTATAACATCCGTCCCCATTACCTCCAGTGTATAACATCCGGCCCCATTACCTCCAGTGTATAACATCCAGCCCCATTACCCCCAGTGTATAACATCCGTCCCCATTACCTCCAGTGTATAACATCTGGCCCCATTACCCCCAGTGTATAACATGCGGCCCCATTACCTCCAGTGTATAACATCCAGCCTCATTACCTCCAGTGTATAACATCCAGCCCCATTACCCCCAGTGTATAACATCTGGCCCCATTACCTCCAGTGTATAACATCCAGCCCCATTACCCCCAGTGTACAACATCCAGCCCCATTACCCCCAGTGTATAACATCCAGCCCCATTACCCCCAGTGTATAACATCTGGCCCCATTACCTCCAGTGTATAACATCCAGCCCCATTACCCCCAGTGTACAACATCCAGCCCCATTACCCCCAGTGTATAACATCCAGCCCCATTACCCCCAGTGTATAACATCCGGCCCCATTACCCCCAGTGTATAACATCCAGCCCCATTACCCCCAGTGTATAACATCCAGCCCCATTACCCCCAGTGTATAACATCCAGCCCCATTACCCCCAGTGTATAACATCTGGCCCCATTACCTCCAGTGTATAACATCCAGCCTCATTACCCCCAGTGTATAACATCCGGCCCCATTACCCCAGTGTACAACATCCAGCCCCATTACCCCCAGTGTATAACATCCAGCCCCATTACCCCCAGTGTATAACATCCGGCCCCATTACCCCCAGTGTATAACATCCAGCCCCATTACCCCCAGTGTATAACATCCAGCCCCATTACCTCCAGTGTATAACATCCGGCCCCATTACCTCCAGTGTATAACATCCAGCCTCATTACCCCCAGTGTATAACATCCGGCCCCATTACCCCAGTGTACAACATCCAGCCCCATTACCCCCAGTGTATAACATCCAGCCCCATTACCCCCAGTGTATAACATCCAGCCCCATTACCCCCAGTGTATAACATCCAGCCCCATTACCCCCAGTGTATAACATCCAGCCCCATTACCTCCAGTGTATAACATCCAGCCCCATTACCCCCAGTGTATAACATCTGGCCCCATTACCTCCAGTGTATAACATCCGGCCCCATTACCTCCAGTGTATAACATCCAGCCCCATTACCTCCAGTGTATAACATCTGGCCCCATTACCCCCAGTGTATAACATGCGGCCCCATTACCTCCAGTGTATAACATCCAGCCTCATTACCTCCAGTGTATAACATCCAGCCCCATTACCCCAGTATATAACATCCAGCCCCATTACCCCCAGTGTATAACATCCAGCCCCATTACCCCCAGTGTATAACATCCAGCCCCATTACCCCCAGTGTACAACATCCAGCCCCATTACCCCCAGTGTATAACATCCAGCCCCATTACCTCCAGTGTATAACATCCGGCCCCATTACCCCAGTGTATAACATCCGGCCCCATTACCCCAGTGTATAACATCCAGCCCCATTACCCCCAGTGTATAACATCCGGCCCCATTACCCACAGTGTATAACATCCAGCCCCATTACCCCAGTGTATAACATCCAGCCCCATTACCTCCAGTGTATAACATCCAGCCTCATTACCCCCAGTGTATAACATCCAGCCCCATTACCTCCAGTGTATAACATCCAGCCTCATTACCCCCAGTGTATAACATCCAGCCTCATTATCCCCAGTGTATAACATCCGGCCCCATTACCCCCAGTGTACAACATCCGGCCCCATTACCTCCAGTGTATAACATCCAGCCCCATTACCTCCAGTGTATAACATCCGGCCCCATTACCCCAGTGTATAACATCCGGCCCCATTACCCCCAGTGTATAACATCCGGCCCCATTACCCCCAGTGTATAACATCCGGCCCCATTACCCCAGTGTATAACATCCGGCTCCATTACCTCCAGTGTATAACATCCAGCCCCATTACCCCCAGTGTATAACATCCGGCCCCATTACCCACAGTGTATAACATCCAGCCCCATTACCCCAGTGTATAACATCCAGCCCCATTACCTCCAGTGTATAACATCCAGCCTCATTACCCCCAGTGTATAACATCCAGCCCCATTACCTCCAGTGTATAACATCCGGCCCCATTACCTCCAGTGTATAACATCCAGCCCCATTACCCCCAGTGTATAACATCCAGCCCCATTACCCCCAGTGTATAACATCCAGCCCCATTACCCCCAGTGTATAACATCCGGCCCCATTACCCCCAGTGTATAACATCCAGCCCCATTACCCCCAGTGTATAACATCCAGCCCCATTACCTCCAGTGTATAACATCCAGCCCCATTACCTCCAGTGTATAACATCCGGCCCCATTACCCCCAGTGTATAACATCCAGCCCCATTACCCCCAGTGTATAACATCCAGCCCCATTACCCCCAGTGTATAACATCCAGCCCCATTACCCCCAGTGTATAACATCCGGCCCCATTACCTCCAGTGTATAACATCCAGCCCCATTACCCCCAGTGTATAACATCCAGCCCCATTACCCCCAGTGTATAACATCCGGCCCCATTACCTCCAGTGTATAACATCCAGCCCCATTACCTCCAGTGTATAACATCCAGCCCCATTACCCCCAGTGTATAACATCCAGCCCCATTACCCCCAGTGTATAACATCCGGCCCCATTACCCCCAGTGTATAACATCCGGCCCCATTACCCCCAGTGTATAACATCCAGCCCCATTACCCCCAGTGTATAACATCCAGCCCCATTACCCCCAGTGTATAACATCCAGCCCCATTACCCCCAGTGTATAACATCCAGCCCCATTACCTCCAGTGTATAACATCCGGCCCCATTACCTCCAGTGTATAACATCCAGCCTCATTACCCCCAGTGTATAACATCCGGCCCCATTACCCCAGTGTACAACATCCAGCCCCATTACCCCAGTGTATAACATCCGGCCCCATTACCCCCAGTGTACAACATCCAGCCCCATTACCTCCAGTGTATAACATCCGGCCCCATGACCCCCAGTGTATAACATCCGGCCCCATTACCCCCAGTGTATAACATCCAGCCCCATTACCCCCAGTGTATAACATCCGGCCCCATTACCCCCAGTGTATAACATCCAGCCCCATTACCCCCAGTGTATAACATCCGGCCCCATTACCCCCAGTGTATAACATCCAGCCCCATTACCCCCAGTGTATAACATCCAGCCCCATTACCTCCAGTGTATAACATCCAGCCCCATTACCCCCAGTGTATAACATCCGTCCCCATTACCTCCAGTGTATAACATCCGGCCCCATTACCTCCAGTGTATAACATCCAGCCCCATTACCCCCAGTGTATAACATCCGTCCCCATTACCTCCAGTGTATAACATCTGGCCCCATTACCCCCAGTGTATAACATGCGGCCCCATTACCTCCAGTGTATAACATCCAGCCTCATTACCTCCAGTGTATAACATCCAGCCCCATTACCCCCAGTGTATAACATCTGGCCCCATTACCTCCAGTGTATAACATCCAGCCCCATTACCCCCAGTGTACAACATCCAGCCCCATTACCCCCAGTGTATAACATCCAGCCCCATTACCCCCAGTGTATAACATCTGGCCCCATTACCTCCAGTGTATAACATCCAGCCCCATTACCCCCAGTGTACAACATCCAGCCCCATTACCCCCAGTGTATAACATCCAGCCCCATTACCCCCAGTGTATAACATCCGGCCCCATTACCCCCAGTGTATAACATCCAGCCCCATTACCCCCAGTGTATAACATCCAGCCCCATTACCCCCAGTGTATAACATCCAGCCCCATTACCCCCAGTGTATAACATCTGGCCCCATTACCTCCAGTGTATAACATCCAGCCTCATTACCCCCAGTGTATAACATCCGGCCCCATTACCCCAGTGTACAACATCCAGCCCCATTACCCCCAGTGTATAACATCCAGCCCCATTACCCCCAGTGTATAACATCCGGCCCCATTACCCCCAGTGTATAACATCCAGCCCCATTACCCCCAGTGTATAACATCCAGCCCCATTACCTCCAGTGTATAACATCCGGCCCCATTACCTCCAGTGTATAACATCCAGCCTCATTACCCCCAGTGTATAACATCCGGCCCCATTACCCCAGTGTACAACATCCAGCCCCATTACCCCCAGTGTATAACATCCAGCCCCATTACCCCCAGTGTATAACATCCAGCCCCATTACCCCCAGTGTATAACATCCAGCCCCATTACCCCCAGTGTATAACATCCAGCCCCATTACCTCCAGTGTATAACATCCAGCCCCATTACCCCCAGTGTATAACATCTGGCCCCATTACCTCCAGTGTATAACATCCGGCCCCATTACCCCCAGTGTATAACATCCGGCCCCATTACCTCCAGTGTATAACATCCAGCCCCATTACCTCCAGTGTATAACATCTGGCCCCATTACCCCCAGTGTATAACATGCGGCCCCATTACCTCCAGTGTATAACATCCAGCCTCATTACCTCCAGTGTATAACATCCAGCCCCATTACCCCCAGTATATAACATCCAGCCCCATTACCCCCAGTGTATAACATCCAGCCCCATTACCCCCAGTGTATAACATCCAGCCCCATTACCCCCAGTGTACAACATCCAGCCCCATTACCCCCAGTGTATAACATCCAGCCCCATTACCCCCAGTGTATAACATCCAGCCCCATTACCCCCAGTGTACAACATCCAGCCCCATTACCCCCAGTGTATAACATCCAGCCCCATTACCTCCAGTGTATAACATCCAGCCCCATTACCCCCAGTGTACAACATCCAGCCCCATTACCCCCAGTGTATAACATCCAGCCCCATTACCCCCAGTGTATAACATCCAGCCCCATTACCCCCAGTGTATAACATCCAGCCCCATTACCCCCAGTGTATAACATCCAGCCCCATTACCCCCAGTGTATAACATCTGGCCCCATTACCTCCAGTGTATAACATCCAGCCCCATTACCCCCAGTGTATAACATCTGGCCCCATTACCTCCAGTGTATAACATCCAGCCTCATTACCTCCAGTGTATAACATCCAGCCCCATTACCCCCAGTGTATAACATGCGGCCCCATTACCCCCAGTGTATAACATAGAGCCCCATTACCCCCAGTGTATAACATACAGCCCCATTACCCCCAGTGTATAACATCCAGCCCCATTACCCCCAGTGTATAACATCCAGCCCCATTACCCCAGTGTATAACATCCAGCCCCATTACCCCCAGTGTATAACATCCAGCCCCATTACCCCCAGTGTATAACATCTGGCCCCATTACCTCCAGTGTATAACATCCGGCCCCATTACCTCCAGTGTATAACATCCAGCCCCATTACCCCCAGTGTATAACATCTGGCCCCATTACCCCCAGTGTATAACATGCGGCCCCATTACCTCCAGTGTATAACATCCAGCCTCATTACCTCCAGTGTATAACATCCAGCCCCATTACCCCCAGTATATAACATCCAGCCCCATTACCCCCAGTGTATAACATCTGGCCCCATTACCTCCAGTGTATAACATCCAGCCCCATTACCCCCAGTGTACAACATCCAGCCCCATTACCCCCAGTGTATAACATCCAGCCCCATTACCCCCAGTGTATAACATCCAGCCCCATTACCCCCAGTGTATAACATCTGGCCCCATTACCTCCAGTGTATAACATCCAGCCCCATTACCCCCAGTGTATAACATCCAGCCCCATTACCCCCAGTGTATAACATCCAGCCCCATTACCCCCAGTGTATAACATCTGGCCCCATTACCTCCAGTGTATAACATCCAGCCCCATTACCCCCAGTGTATAACATCCGGCCCCATTACCCCCAGTGTATAACATCCGGCCCCATTACCTCCAGTGTATAACATCCATCCCCATTACCCCCAGTGTATAACATCTGGCCCCATTACCCCCAGTGTATAACATCCAGCCCCATTACCCCCAGTGTATAACATCTGGCCCCATTACCTCCAGTGTATAACATCCAGCCTCATTACCCCCAGTGTATAACATCCGGCCCCATTACCCCAGTGTACAACATCCAGCCCCATTACCCCCAGTGTATAACATCCAGCCCCATTACCCCCAGTGTATAACATCCGGCCCCATTACCCCCAGTGTATAACATCCAGCCCCATTACCCCCAGTGTATAACATCCAGCCCCATTACCTCCAGTGTATAACATCCGGCCCCATTACCTCCAGTGTATAACATCCAGCCTCATTACCCCCAGTGTATAACATCCGGCCCCATTACCCCAGTGTACAACATCCAGCCCCATTACCCCCAGTGTATAACATCCAGCCCCATTACCCCCAGTGTATAACATCCAGCCCCATTACCCCCAGTGTATAACATCCGGCCCCATTACCCCCAGTGTATAACATCCAGCCCCATTACCCCCAGTGTATAACATGCAGCCCCATTCCTTCCAGTGTATAACATCCAGCCCCATTACCCCCAGTGTATAACATCTGGCCCCATTACCTCCAGTGTATAACATCCGGCCCCATTACCTCCAGTGTATAACATCCAACCCCATTACCTCCAGTGTATAACATCTGGCCCCATTACCCCCAGTGTATAACATGCGGCCCCATTACCCCCAGTGTATAACATGCGGCCCCATTACCCCCAGTGTATAACATCCAGCCTCATTACCTCCAGTGTATAACATCCAGCCCCATTACCCCCAGTGTACAACATCCAGCCCCATTACCCCCAGTGTATAACATCCAGCCCCATTACCCCCAGTGTATAACATCCGGCCCCATTACCCCCAGTGTATAACATCCAGCCCCATTACCCCCAGTGTATAACATCCAGCCCCATTACCTCCAGTGTATAACATCCAGCCCCATTACCCCCAGTGTATAACATCTGGCCCCATTACCTCCAGTGTATAACATCCAGCCCCATTACCCCCAGTGTATAACATCTGGCCCCATTACCTCCAGTGTATAACATCCAGCCCCATTACCCCCAGTGTATAACATGCGGCCCCATTACCCCCAGTGTATAACATAGAGCCCCATTACCCCCAGTGTATAACATACAGCCCCATTACCCCCAGTGTATAACATCCAGCCCCATTACCCCCAGTGTATAACATCCAGCCCCATTACCCCAGTGTATAACATCCAGCCCCATTACCCCCAGTGTATAACATCCGGCCCCATTACCCCCAGTGTATAACATCCAGCCCCATTACCTCCAGTGTATAACATCCAGCCCCATTACCCCCAGTGTATAACATCTGGCCCCATTACCCCCAGTGTATAACATCCAGCCCCATTACCCCCAGTGTATAACATCTGGCCCCATTACCCCCAGTGTATAACATCCGGCCCCATTACCCCCAGTGTATAACATCCAGCCCCATTACCCCCAGTGTATAACATCCGGCCCCATTACCCCCAGTGTGTAACATCCGGCCCCATTACCTCCAGTGAATAACATCCAGCCCCATTACCCCCAGTGTATAACATCCGGCCCCATTACCCCCAGTGTATAACATCCAGCCCCATTACCCCCAGTGTATAACATCCGGCCCCATTACCTCCAGTGTATAACATCCAGCCCCATTACCCCCAGTGTATAACATCCGGCCCCATTACCCCCAGTGTATAACATCTGGCCCCATTACCCCCAGTGTATAACATCCAGCCCCATTACCCCCAGTGTATAACATCTGGCCCCATTACCCCCAGTGTATAACATCCAGCCCCATTACCCCCAGTGTATAACATCCGGCCCCATTACCCCCAGTGTATAACATCCAGCCCCATTACCCCCAGTGTATAACATCCAGCCCCATTACCCCCAGTGTATAACATCCAGCCCCATTACCCCCAGTGTATAACATCTGGCCCCATTACCCCCAGTGTATAACATCCAGCCCCATTACCCCCAGTGTATAACATCCAGCCCCATTACCCCCAGTGTATAACATCCGGCCCCATTACCCCCAGTGTATAACATCCGGCCCCATTACCCCCAGTGTATAACATCCGGCCCCATTACCCCCAGTGTATAACATCCGGCCCCATTACCCCCAGTGTATAACATCCAGCCCCATTACCCCCAGTGTATAACATCCGGCCCCATTACCCCCAGTGTATAACATCCAGCCCCATTACCCCCAGTGTACAACATCCAGCCCCATTACCCCCAGTGTATAACATCCAGCCCCATTACCCCCAGTGTATAACATCCGGCCCCATTACCCCCAGTGTATAACATCCAGCCCCATTACCCCCAGTGTATAACATCCAGCCCCATTACCCCCAGTGTATAACATCCAGCCCCATTACCCCCAGTGTATAACATCCAGCCCCATTACCCCCAGTGTACAACATCCAGCCCCATTACCCCCAGTGTATAACATCCAGCCCCATTACCTCCAGTGTATAACATCCAGCCCCATTACCTCCAGTGTATAACATCCGGCCCCATTACCCCCAGTGTATAACATCCCGCCCCATTACCCCCAGTGTATAACATCCCGCCCCATTACCTCCAGTGTATAACATCCAGCCCCATTACCTCCAGTGTATAACATCCGGCCCCATTACCCCCAGTGTATAACATCCCGCCCCATTACCCCCAGTGTATAACATCCAGCCCCATTACCCCCAGTGTATAACATCCGGCCCCATTACCCCCAGTGTATAACATCCGGCCCCATTACCCCCAGTGTATAACATCCGGCCCCATTACCCCCAGTGTATAACATCCGGCCCCATTACCCCCAGTGTATAACATCCAGCCCCATTACCCCCAGTGTATAACATCCGGCCCCATTACCCCCAGTGTATAACATCCAGCCCCATTACCCCCAGTGTACAACATCCAGCCCCATTACCCCCAGTGTATAACATCCCGCCCCATTACCTCCAGTGTATAACATCCAGCCCCATTACCTCCAGTGTATAACATCCAGCCCCATTACCTCCAGTGTATAACATCCAGCCCCATTACCCCCAGTGTATAATAACATCCAGCCCCATTACCCCCAGTGTATAACATCCGGCCCCATTACCCCCAGTGTATAACATCCAGCCCCATTACCCCCAGTGTATAACATCTGGCCCCATTACCCCCAGTGTATAACATCCCGCCCCATTACCCCCAGTGTATAACATCCCGCCCCATTACCCCCAGTGTATAACATCCAGCCCCATTACCCCCAGTGTATAACATCCGGCCCCATTACCCCCAGTGTATAACATCCCGCCCCATTACCCCCAGTGTATAACATCCGGCCCCATTATCTCCAGTGTATAACATCCGGCCCCATTACCCCCAGTGTATAACATCCGGCCCCATTACCCCCAGTGTATAACATCCGGCCCCATTACCCCCAGTGTATAACATCCAGCCCCATTACCCCCAGTGTATAACATCTGGCCCCATTACCCCCAGTGTATAACATCTGGCCCCATTACCCCCAGTGTATAACATCCAGCCCCATTACCCCCAGTGTACAACATCCAGCCCCATTACCCCCAGTGTATAACATCCGGCCCCATTACCCCCAGTGTATAACATCCAGCCCCATTACCCCCAGTGTATAACATCCGGCCCCATTACCCCCAGTGTATAACATCCAGCCCCATTACCCCCAGTGTATAACATCCAGCCCCATTACCCCCAGTGTACAACATCCAGCCCCATTACCCCCAGTGTATAACATCCGGCCCCATTACCCCCAGTGTATAACATCCAGCCCCATTACCCCCAGTGTATAACATCCGGCCCCATTACCCCCAGTGTATAACATCCAGCCCCATTACCCCCAGTGTATAACATCCAGCCCCATTACCCCCAGTGTATAACATCCAGCCCCATTACCCCAGTGTATAACATGCGGCCCCATTACCCCCAGTGTATAACATCCCGCCCCATTACCTCCAGTGTATAATATCCAGCCCCATTACCTCCAGTGTGTAACATCCGGCCCCATTACCCCCAGTGTATAACATCCGGCCCCATTGCCCCCAGTGTATAACATCCAGCCCCATTACCCCCAGTGTATAACATCCGGCCCCATTACCCCCAGTGTATAACATCCAGCCCCATTACCTCCAGTGTATAACATCCAGCCTCATTACCCCCAGTGTATAACATCCGGCCCCATTACCCCAGTGTACAACATCCAGCCCCATTACCCCAGTGTATAACATCCGGCCCCATTACCCCCAGTGTACAACATCCAGCCCCATTACCTCCAGTGTATAACATCCGGCCCCATTACCCCCAGTGTATAACATCCGGTCCCATTAACCCCAGTGTATAACATCCAGCCCCATTACCCCCAGTGTATAACATCCGGCCCCATTACCCCCAGTGTATAACATCCAGCCCCATTACCCCCAGTGTATAACATCCGGCCCCATTACCCCCAGTGTATAACATCCAGCCCCATTACCCCCAGTGTATAACATCCAGCCCCATTACCTCCAGTGTATAACATCCAGCCCCATTACCCCCAGTGTATAACATCCGTCCCCATTACCTCCAGTGTATAACATCCGGCCCCATTACCTCCAGTGTATAACATCCAGCCCCATTACCCCCAGTGTATAACATCCGTCCCCATTACCTCCAGTGTATAACATCTGGCCCCATTACCCCCAGTGTATAACACGCGGCCCCATTACCTCCAGTGTATAACATCCAGCCTCATTACCTCCAGTGTATAACATCCAGCCCCATTACCCCCAGTGTATAACATCTGGCCCCATTACCTCCAGTGTATAACATCCAGCCCCATTACCCCCAGTGTATAACATCCGGCCCCATTACCCCCAGTGTATAACATCCAGCCCCATTACCCCCAGTGTATAACATCCAGCCCCATTACCCCCAGTGTACAACATCCAGCCCCATTACCCCCAGTGTATAACATCCCGCCCCATTACCTCCAGTGTATAACATCCAGCCCCATTACCTCCAGTGTATAACATCCAGCCCCATTACCTCCAGTGTATAACATCCAGCCCCATTGCCCCCAGTGTATAACATCCAGCCCCATTGCCCCCAGTGTATAACATCTGGCCCCATTACCCCAGTGTATAACATCTGGCCCTATTACCCCCAGTGTATAACATCCGGCCCCATTACCTCCAGTGTATAACATCCAGCCCCATTACCCCCAGTGTATAACATCCAGCCCCATTACCCCCAGTGTATAACATCCAGCCCCATTACCCCCAGTGTATAACATCCGGCCCCATTACCTCCAGTGTATAACATCCAGCCCCATTACCTCCAGTGTATAACATCCGGCCCCATTACTCCCAGTGTATACAATGCGGCCCCATTGCCCCCAGTGTATAACATCCAGCCCCATTACCCCCAGTGTATAACATCCAGCCCCATTACCCCCAGTGTATAACATCCAGCCCCATTACCCCAGTGTATAACATCCGGCCCCATTACCCCCAGTGTATAACATCCCGCCCCATTACCTCCAGTGTATAATATCCAGCCCCATTACCTCCAGTGTGTAACATCCGGCCCCATTACCCCCAGTGTATAACATCCGGCCCCATTGCCCCCAGTGTATAACATCCAGCCCCATTACCCCCAGTGTATAACATCCGGCCCCATTACCCCCAGTGTATAACATCCAGCCCCATTACCTCCAGTGTATAACATCCAGCCTCATTACCCCCAGTGTATAACATCCGGCCCCATTACCCCAGTGTACAACATCCAGCCCCATTACCCCAGTGTATAACATCCAGCCTCATTACCCCCAGTGTATAACATCCGGCCCCATTACCCCAGTGTACAACATCCGGCCCCATTACCCCAGTGTATAACATCCGGCCCCATTACCCCCAGTGTACAACATCCAGCCCCATTACCCCCAGTGTATAACATCCGGTCCCATTAACCCCAGTGTATAACATCCAGCCCCATTACCCCCAGTGTATAACATCCGGCCCCATTACCCCCAGTGTATAACATCCAGCCCCATTACCCCCAGTGTATAACATCCGGCCCCATTACCCCCAGTGTATAACATCCAGCCCCATTACCCCCAGTGTATAACATCCAGCCCCATTACCTCCAGTGTATAACATCCAGCCCCATTACCCCCAGTGTATAACATCCGTCCCCATTACCTCCAGTGTATAACATCCGGCCCCATTACCTCCAGTGTATAACATCCAGCCCCATTACCCCCAGTGTATAACATCCGTCCCCATTACCTCCAGTGTATAACATCTGGCCCCATTACCCCCAGTGTATAACATCCGTCCCCATTACCTCCAGTGTATAACATCCGGCCCCATTACCTCCAGTGTATAACATCCAGCCCCATTACCCCCAGTGTATAACATCCGTCCCCATTACCTCCAGTGTATAACATGCGGCCCCATTACCTCCAGTGTATAACATCCAGCCTCATTACCTCCAGTGTATAACATCCAGCCCCATTACCCCCAGTGTATAACATCTGGCCCCATTACCTCCAGTGTATAACATCCAGCCCCATTACCCCCAGTGTACAACATCCAGCCCCATTACCCCCAGTGTATAACATCCAGCCCCATTACCCCCAGTGTATAACATCTGGCCCCATTACCTCCAGTGTATAACATCCAGCCCCATTACCCCCAGTGTACAACATCCAGCCCCATTACCCCCAGTGTATAACATCCAGCCCCATTACCCCCAGTGTATAACATCCGGCCCCATTACCCCCAGTGTATAACATCCAGCCCCATTACCCCCAGTGTATAACATCCAGCCCCATTACCCCCAGTGTATAACATCTGGCCCCATTACCTCCAGTGTATAACATCCGGCCCCATTACCCCCAGTGTATAACATCCAGCCCCATTACCCCCAGTGTATAACATCCGGCCCCATTACCCCCAGTGTATAACATCCAGCCCCATTACCCCCAGTGTATAACATCTGGCCCCATTACCTCCAGTGTATAACATCCAGCCTCATTACCCCCAGTGTATAACATCCGGCCCCATTACCCCAGTGTACAACATCCAGCCCCATTACCCCCAGTGTATAACATCCAGCCCCATTACCCCCAGTGTATAACATCCGGCCCCATTACCCCCAGTGTATAACATCCAGCCCCATTACCCCCAGTGTATAACATCCAGCCCCATTACCTCCAGTGTATAACATCCGGCCCCATTACCTCCAGTGTATAACATCCAGCCTCATTACCCCCAGTGTATAACATCCGGCCCCATTACCCCAGTGTACAACATCCAGCCCCATTACCCCCAGTGTATAACATCCAGCCCCATTACCCCCAGTGTATAACATCCAGCCCCATTACCCCCAGTGTATAACATCCGGCCCCATTACCCCCAGTGTATAACATCCAGCCCCATTACCCCCAGTGTATAACATCCAGCCCCATTACCTCCAGTGTATAACATCCAGCCCCATTACCCCCAGTGTATAACATCTGGCCCCATTACCTCCAGTGTATAACATCCGGCCCCATTACCTCCAGTGTATAACATCCAGCCCCATTACCTCCAGTGTATAACATCTGGCCCCATTACCCCCAGTGTATAACATCCAGCCCCATTACCTCCAGTGTATAACATCTGGCCCCATTACCCCCAGTGTATAACATGCGGCCCCATTACCTCCAGTGTATAACATCCAGCCTCATTACCTCCAGTGTATAACATCCAGCCCCATTACACCCAGTATATAACATCCAGCCCCATTACCCCCAGTGTATAACATCCAGCCCCATTACCCCCAGTGTATAACATCCAGCCCCATTACCCCCAGTGTACAACATCCAGCCCCATTACCCCCAGTGTATAACATCCAGCCCCATTACCCCCAGTGTATAACATCCAGCCCCATTACCCCCAGTGTACAACATCCAGCCCCATTACCCCCAGTGTATAACATCCAGCCCCATTACCTCCAGTGTATAACATCCAGCCCCATTACCCCCAGTGTACAACATCCAGCCCCATTACCCCCAGTGTATAACATCCAGCCCCATTACCCCCAGTGTATAACATCCGGCCCCATTACCCCCAGTGTATAACATCCAGCCCCATTACCCCCAGTGTATAACATCCAGCCCCATTACCCCCAGTGTATAACATCTGGCCCCATTACCTCCAGTGTATAACATCCAGCCCCATTACCCCCAGTGTATAACATCTGGCCCCATTACCTCCAGTGTATAACATCCAGCCTCATTACCTCCAGTGTATAACATCCAGCCCCATTACCCCCAGTGTATAACATGCGGCCCCATTACCCCCAGTGTATAACATAGAGCCCCATTACCCGCAGTGTATAACATACAGCCCCATTACCCCCAGTGTATAACATCCAGCCCCATTACCCCCAGTGTATAACATCCAGCCCCATTACCCCCAGTGTATAACATCCGGCCCCATTACCCCCAGTGTATAACATCCAGCCCCATTACCCCCAGTGTATAACATCCAGCCCCATTACCTCCAGTGTATAACATCCAGCCCCATTACCCCAGTGTATAACATCCAGCCCCATTACCCCCAGTGTATAACATCCAGCCCCATTACCCCCAGTGTATAACATCTGGCCCCATTACCTCCAGTGTATAACATCCGGCCCCATTACCTCCAGTGTATAACATCCAGCCCCATTACCCCCAGTGTATAACATCTGGCCCCATTACCCCCAGTGTATAACATGCGGCCCCATTACCTCCAGTGTATAACATCCAGCCTCATTACCTCCAGTGTATAACATCCAGCCCCATTACCCCCAGTATATAACATCCAGCCCCATTACCCCCAGTGTATAACATCTGGCCCCATTACCTCCAGTGTATAACATCCAGCCCCATTACCCCCAGTGTACAACATCCAGCCCCATTACCCCCAGTGTATAACATCCAGCCCCATTACCCCCAGTGTATAACATCCGGCCCCATTACCCCCAGTGTATAACATCCAGCCCCATTACCCCCAGTGTATAACATCCAGCCCCATTACCCCCAGTGTATAACATCTGGCCCCATTACCTCCAGTGTATAACATCCAGCCCCATTACCCCCAGTGTATAACATCCGGCCCCATTACCCCCAGTGTATAACATCCAGCCCCATTACCCCCAGTGTATAACATCTGGCCCCATTACCTCCAGTGTATAACATCCAGCCTCATTACCCCCAGTGTATAACATCCGGCCCCATTACCCCAGTGTACAACATCCAGCCCCATTACCCCCAGTGTATAACATCCAGCCCCATTACCCCCAGTGTATAACATCCGGCCCCATTACCCCCAGTGTATAACATCCAGCCCCATTACCCCCAGTGTATAAAATCCAGCCCCATTACCTCCAGTGTATAACATCCGGCCCCATTACCCCCAGTGTACAACATCCAGCCTCATTACCCCCAGTGTATAACATCCGGCCCCATTACCCCAGTGTATAACATCCGGCCCCATTACCCCCAGTGTATAACATCCAGCCTCATTACCCCCAGTGTATAACATCCGGCCCCATTACCCCCAGTGTATAACATCCAGCCCCATTACCTCCAGTGTATAACATCCAGCCTCATTACCCCCAGTGTATAACATCCGGCCCCATTACCCCAGTGTACAACATCCAGCCCCATTACCCCCAGTGTATAACATCCAGCCCCATTACCCCCAGTGTATAACATCCAGCCCCATTACCCCCAGTGTATAACATCCGGCCCCATTACCCCCAGTGTATAACATCCAGCCCCATTACCCCCAGTGTATAACATCCAGCCCCATTACCTCCAGTGTATAACATCCAGCCCCATTACCCCCAGTGTATAACATCTGGCCCCATTACCTCCAGTGTATAACATCCGGCCCCATTACCTCCAGTGTATAACATCCAGCCCCATTACCTCCAGTGTATAACATCTGGCCCCATTACCCCCAGTGTATAACATGCGGCCCCATTACCTCCAGTGTATAACATCCAGCCTCATTACCTCCAGTGTATAACATCCAGCCCCATTACCCCCAGTATATAACATCCAGCCCCATTACCCCCAGTGTACAACATCCAGCCCCATTACCCCCAGTGTATAACATCCAGCCCCATTACCCCCAGTGTATAACATCCGGCCCCATTACCCCCAGTGTATAACATCCAGCCCCATTACCCCCAGTGTATAACATCCAGCCCCATTACCTCCAGTGTATAACATCCAGCCCCATTACCCCCAGTGTATAACATCTGGCCCCATTACCTCCAGTGTTTAACATCCAGCCCCATTACCCCCAGTGTATAACATCTGGCCCCATTACCTCCAGTGTATAACATCCAGCCCCATTACCCCCAGTGTATAACATGCGGCCCCATTACCCCCAGTGTATAACATAGAGCCCCATTACCCCCAGTGTATAACATACAGCCCCATTACCCCCAGTGTATAACATCCAGCCCCATTACCCCCAGTGTATAACATCCAGCCCCATTACCCCAGTGTATAACATCCAGCCCCATTACCCCCAGTGTATAACATCCGGCCCCATTACCCCCAGTGTATAACATCCAGCCCCATTACCTCCAGTGTATAACATCCAGCCCCATTACCCCCAGTGTATAACATCTGGCCCCATTACCCCCAGTGTATAACATCCAGCCCCATTACCCCCAGTGTATAACATCTGGCCCCATTACCCCCAGTGTATAACATCCGGCCCCATTACCCCCAGTGTATAACATCCAGCCCCATTACCCCCAGTGTATAACATCCGGCCCCATTACCCCCAGTGTGTAACATCCGGCCCCATTACCTCCAGTGAATAACATCCAGCCCCATTACCCCCAGTGTATAACATCCGGCCCCATTACCCCCAGTGTATAACATCCAGCCCCATTACCCCCAGTGTATAACATCCGGCCCCATTACCTCCAGTGTATAACATCCAGCCCCATTACCCCCAGTGTATAACATCCGGCCCCATTACCCCCAGTGTATAACATCTGGCCCCATTACCCCCAGTGTATAACATCCAGCCCCATTACCCCCAGTGTATAACATCTGGCCCCATTACCCCCAGTGTATAACATCCAGCCCCATTACCCCCAGTGTATAACATCCGGCCCCATTACCCCCAGTGTATAACATCCAGCCCCATTACCCCCAGTGTATAACATCCAGCCCCATTACCCCCAGTGTATAACATCTGGCCCCATTACCCCCAGTGTATAACATCCAGCCCCATTACCCCCAGTGTATAACATCCAGCCCCATTACCCCCAGTGTATAACATCCGGCCCCATTACCCCCAGTGTATAACATCCGGCCCCATTACCCCCAGTGTATAACATCCGGCCCCATTACCCCCAGTGTATAACATCCGGCCCCATTACCCCCAGTGTATAACATCCAGCCCCATTACCCCCAGTGTATAACATCCGGCCCCATTACCCCCAGTGTATAACATCCAGCCCCATTACCCCCAGTGTACAACATCCAGCCCCATTACCCCCAGTGTATAACATCCAGCCCCATTACCCCCAGTGTATAACATCCGGCCCCATTACCCCCAGTGTATAACATCCAGCCCCATTACCCCCAGTGTATAACATCCGGCCCCATTACCCCCAGTGTATAACATCCAGCCCCATTACCCCCAGTGTATAACATCCAGCCCCATTACCCCCAGTGTATAACATCCAGCCCCATTACCCCCAGTGTATAACATCCAGCCCCATTACCCCCAGTGTACAACATCCAGCCCCATTACCCCCAGTGTATAACATCCAGCCCCATTACCTCCAGTGTATAACATCCAGCCCCATTACCTCCAGTGTATAACATCCGGCCCCATTACCCCCAGTGTATAACATCCCGCCCCATTACCCCCAGTGTATAACATCCCGCCCCATTACCTCCAGTGTATAACATCCAGACCCATTACCTCCAGTGTATAACATCCGGCCCCATTACCCCCAGTGTATAACATCCCGCCCCATTACCCCCAGTGTATAACATCCAGCCCCATTACCCCCAGTGTATAACATCCCGCCCCATTACCCCCAGTGTATAACATCCGGCCCCATTACCCCCAGTGTATAACATCCGGCCCCATTACCCCCAGTGTATAACATCCGGCCCCATTACCCCCAGTGTATAACATCCAGCCCCATTACCCCCAGTGTATAACATCCGGCCCCATTACCCCCAGTGTATAACATCCAGCCCCATTACCCCCAGTGTACAACATCCAGCCCCATTACCCCCAGTGTATAACATCCCTCCCCATTACCTCCAGTGTATAACATCCAGCCCCATTACCTCCAGTGTATAACATCCAGCCCCATTACCTCCAGTGTATAACATCCAGCCCCATTACCCCCAGTGTATAATAACATCCAGCCCCATTACCCCCAGTGTATAACATCCGGCCCCATTACCCCCAGTGTATAACATCCAGCCCCATTACCCCCAGTGTATAACATCTGGCCCCATTACCCCCAGTGTATAACATCCCGCCCCATTACCCCCAGTGTATAACATCCCGCCCCATTACCCCCAGTGTATAACATCCAGCCCCATTACCCCCAGTGTATAACATCCGGCCCCATTACCCCCAGTGTATAACATCCCGCCCCATTACCCCCAGTGTATAACATCCGGCCCCATTATCTCCAGTGTATAACATCCGGCCCCATTACCCCCAGTGTATAACATCCGGCCCCATTACCCCCAGTGTATAACATCCGGCCCCATTACCCCCAGTGTATAACATCCAGCCCCATTACCCCCAGTGTATAACATCCGGCCCCATTACCCCCAGTGTATAACATCTGGCCCCATTACCCCCAGTGTATAACATCCAGCCCCATTACCCCCAGTGTACAACATCCAGCCCCATTACCCCCAGTGTATAACATCCGGCCCCATTACCCCCAGTGTATAACATCCAGCCCCATTACCCCCAGTGTATAACATCCGGCCCCATTACCCCCAGTTTATAACATCCAGCCCCATTACCCCCAGTGTATAACATCCAGCCCCATTACCCCCCAGTGTACAACATCCAGCCCCATTACCCCCAGTGTATAACATCCCGCCCCATTACCTCCAGTGTATAACATCCAGCCCCATTACCTCCAGTGTATAACATCCAGCCCCATTACCTCCAGTGTATAACATCCAGCCCCATTGCCCCCAGTGTATAACATCCAGCCCCATTGCCCCCAGTGTATAACATCTGGCCCCATTACCCCCAGTGTATAACATCTGGCCCTATTACCCCCAGTGTATAACATCCGGCCCCATTACCTCCAGTGTATAACATCCAGCCCCATTACCCCCAGTGTATAACATCCAGCCCCATTACCCCCAGTGTATAACATCCAGCCCCATTACCCCCAGTGTATAACATCCGGCCCCATTACCTCCAGTGTATAACATCCAGCCCCATTACCTCCAGTGTATAACATCCGGCCCCATTACTCCCAGTGTATACAATGCGGCCCCATTGCCCCCAGTGTATAACATCCAGCCCCATTACCCCCAGTGTATAACATCCAGCCCCATTACCCCCAGTGTATAACATCCAGCCCCATTACCCCAGTGTATAACATGCGGCCCCATTACCCCCAGTGTATAACATCCCGCCCCATTACCTCCAGTGTATAATATCCAGCCCCATTACCTCCAGTGTGTAACATCCGGCCCCATTACCCCCAGTGTATAACATCCGGCCCCATTGCCCCCAGTGTATAACATCCAGCCCCATTACCCCCAGTGTATAACATCCGGCCCCATTACCCCCAGTGTATAACATCCAGCCCCATTACCCCCAGTGTTTAACATCCAGCCCCATTACCCCCAGTGTATAACATCCGGCCCCATTGCCCCCAGTGTATAACATCCGGCCCCATTGCCCCCAGTGTATAACATGCGGCCCCATTGCCCCCAGTGTATAACATGCGGCCCCATTGCCCCCAGTGTATAACATCCCGCCCCATTACCTCCAGTGTATAATATCCAGCCCCATTACCTCCAGTGTGTAACATCCGGCCCCATTACCCCCAGTGTATAACATCCAGCCCCATTGCCCCCAGTGTATAACATCCGGCCCCATTACCCCCAGTGTATAACATGCGGCCCCATTGCCCCCAGTGTATAACATCCAGCCCCATTACCCCCAGTGTATAACATCCAGCCCCATTACCCCCAGTGTATAACATCCAGCCCCATTACCCCCAGTGTATAACATCCAGCCCCATTACCCCCAGTGTATAACATGCGGCCCCATTGCCCCCCGTGTATAACATCCAGCCCCATTACCTCCAGTGTATAACATCCGGCCCCATTACCCCCAGTGTATAACATCCGGCCCCATTACCCCCAGTGTATAACATCCGGCCCCATTACCCCCAGTGTATAACATCCAGCCCCATTACCCCCAGTGTATAACATCCAGCCCCATTACCCCCAGTGTATAACATGCGGCCCCATTGCCCCCAGTGTATAACATCCAGCCCCATTACCCCCAGTGTATAACATCCGGCCCCATTACCCCCAGTGTACAACATCCGGCCCCATTACCTCCAGTGTATAACATCCAGCCCCATTACCTCCAGTGTATAACATCCGGCCCCATTTCCCCCAGTGTATAACATCCAGCCCCATTACCTCCAGTGTATAACATCCGGCCCCATTACCCCCAGTGTATAACATCCGGCCCCATTACCCCCAGTGTATAACATCCAGCCCCATTACCCCCAGTGTATAACATCCAGCCCCATTAACCCCAGTGTATAACATCCAGCCCCATTACCCCCAGTGTATAACATCCAGCCCCATTACCTCCAGTGTATAACATCCGGCCCCATTACCTCCAGTGTATAACATCCAGCCTCATTACCCCCAGTGTATAACATCCGGCCCCATTACCCCAGTGTACAACATCCAGCCCCATTACCCCAGTGTATAACATCCGGCCCCATTACCCCCAGTGTACAACATCCAGCCCCATTACCCCCAGTGTATAACATCCAGCCCCATTACCTCCAGTGTATAACATCCGGCCCCATTACCCCCAGTGTATAACATCCGGCCCCATTACCCCCAGTGTATAACATCCAGCCCCATTACCCCCAGTGTATAACATCCGGCCCCATTACCCCCAGTGTATAACATCCAGCCCCATTACCCCCAGTGTATAACATCCGGCCCCATTACCCCCAGTGTATAACATCCAGCCCCATTACCCCCAGTGTATAACATCCAGCCCCATTACCTCCAGTGTATAACATCCAGCCCCATTACCCCCAGTGTATAACATCCGTCCCCATTACCTCCAGTGTATAACATCCGGCCCCATTACCTCCAGTGTATAACATCCAGCCCCATTACCCCCAGTGTATAACATCCGTCCCCATTACCTCCAGTGTATAACATCTGGCCCCATTACCCCCAGTGTATAACATGCGGCCCCATTACCTCCAGTGTATAACATCCAGCCTCATTACCTCCAGTGTATAACATCCAGCCCCATTACCCCCAGTGTATAACATCTGGCCCCATTACCTCCAGTGTATAACATCCAGCCCCATTACCCCCAGTGTACAACATCCAGCCCCATTACCCCCAGTGTATAACATCCAGCCCCATTACCCCCAGTGTATAACATCTGGCCCCATTACCTCCAGTGTATAACATCCAGCCCCATTACCCCCAGTGTACAACATCCAGCCCCATTACCCCCAGTGTATAACATCCAGCCCCATTACCCCCAGTGTATAACATCCGGCCCCATTACCCCCAGTGTATAACATCCAGCCCCATTACCCCCAGTGTATAACATCCAGCCCCATTACCCCCAGTGTATAACATCCGGCCCCATTACCTCCAGTGTATAACATCCAGCCCCATTACCCCCAGTGTATAACATCCAGCCCCATTACCCCCAGTGTATAACATCTGGCCCCATTACCTCCAGTGTATAACATCCGGCCCCATTACCCCCAGTGTATAACATCCAGCCCCATTACCCCCAGTGTATAACATCCGGCCCCATTACCCCCAGTGTATAACATCCAGCCCCATTACCCCCAGTGTATAACATCTGGCCCCATTACCTCCAGTGTATAACATCCAGCCTCATTACCCCCAGTGTATAACATCCGGCCCCATTACCCCAGTGTACAACATCCAGCCCCATTACCCCCAGTGTATAACATCCAGCCCCATTACCCCCAGTGTATAACATCCGGCCCCATTACCCCCAGTGTATAACATCCAGCCCCATTACCCCCAGTGTATAACATCCAGCCCCATTACCTCCAGTGTATAACATCCGGCCCCATTACCTCCAGTGTATAACATCCAGCCTCATTACCCCCAGTGTATAACATCCGGCCCCATTACCCCAGTGTACAACATCCAGCCCCATTACCCCCAGTGTATAACATCCAGCCCCATTACCCCCAGTGTATAACATCCAGCCCCATTACCCCCAGTGTATAACATCCGGCCCCATTACCCCCAGTGTATAACATCCAGCCCCATTACCCCCAGTGTATAACATCCAGCCCCATTACCTCCAGTGTATAACATCCAGCCCCATTACCCCCAGTGTATAACATCTGGCCCCATTACCTCCAGTGTATAACATCCAGCCCCATTACCTCCAGTGTATAACATCTGGCCCCATTACCCCCAGTGTATAACATGCGGCCCCATTACCTCCAGTGTATAACATCCAGCCTCATTACCTCCAGTGTATAACATCCAGCCCCATTACCCCCAGTGTATAACATCCGGCCACATTACCCCAGTGTATAACATCCAGCCCCATTACCCCCAGTATATAACATCCAGCCCCATTACCCCCAGTGTATAACATCCAGCCCCATTACCCCCAGTGTATAACATCCAGCCCCATTACCCCCAGTGTACAACATCCAGCCCCATTACCCCCAGTGTATAACATCCAGCCCCATTACCCCCAGTGTATAACATCCAGCCCCATTACCCCCAGTGTACAACATCCAGCCCCATTACCCCCAGTGTATAACATCCAGCCCCATTACCTCCAGTGTATAACATCCAGCCCCATTACCCCCAGTGTACAACATCCAGCCCCATTACCCCCAGTGTATAACATCCAGCCCCATTACCCCCAGTGTATAACATCCGGCCCCATTACCCCCAGTGTATAACATCCAGCCCCATTACCCCCAGTGTATAACATCCAGCCCCATTACCCCCAGTGTATAACATCTGGCCCCATTACCTCCAGTGTATAACATCCAGCCCCATTACCCCCAGTGTATAACATCTGGCCCCATTACCTCCAGTGTATAACATCCAGCCTCATTACCTCCAGTGTATAACATCCAGCCCCATTACCCCCAGTGTATAACATGCGGCCCCATTACCCCCAGTGTATAACATAGAGCCCCATTACCCCCAGTGTATAACATACAGCCCCATTACCCCCAGTGTATAACATCCAGCCCCATTACCCCCAGTGTATAACATCCAGCCCCATTACCCCAGTGTATAACATCCAGCCCCATTACCCCCAGTGTATAACATCCAGCCCCATTACCCCCAGTGTATAACATCTGGCCCCATTACCCCCAGTGTATAACATGCGGCCCCATTACCTCCAGTGTATAACATCCAGCCTCATTACCTCCAGTGTATAACATCCAGCCCCATTACCCCCAGTATATAACATCCAGCCCCATTACCCCCAGTGTATAACATCTGGCCCCATTACCTCCAGTGTATAACATCCAGCCCCATTACCCCCAGTGTACAACATCCAGCCCCATTACCCCCAGTGTATAACATCCAGCCCCATTACCCCCAGTGTATAACATCCGGCCCCATTACCCCCAGTGTATAACATCCAGCCCCATTACCCCCAGTGTATAACATCCAGCCCCATTACCCCCAGTGTATAACATCTGGCCCCATTTCCTCCAGTGTATAACATCCAGCCCCATTACCCCCAGTGTATAACATCCGGCCCCATTACCCCCAGTGTATAACATCCAGCCCCATTACCCCCAGTGTATAACATCTGGCCCCATTACCTCCAGTGTATAACATCCAGCCTCATTACCCCCAGTGTATAACATCCGGCCCCATTACCCCAGTGTACAACATCCAGCCCCATTACCCCCAGTGTATAACATCCAGCCCCATTACCCCCAGTGTATAACATCCAGCCCCATTACCCCCAGTGTATAACATCCGGCCCCATTACCTCCAGTGTATAACATCCAGCCCCATTACCCCCAGTGTATAACATCCGGCCCCATTATCCCCAGTGTATAACATCCAGCCCCATTACCCCCAGTGTATAACATCCAGCCCCATTACCTCCAGTGTATAACATCCGGCCCCATTACCTCCAGTGTATAACATCCAGCCTCATTACCCCCAGTGTATAACATCCGGCCCCATTACCCCAGTGTACAACATCCAGCCCCATTACCCCCAGTGTATAACATCCAGCCCCATTACCCCCAGTGTATAACATCCAGCCCCATTACCCCCAGTGTATAACATCCGGCCCCATTACCCCCAGTGTATAACATCCGGCCCCATTACCTCCAGTGTATAACATCCAGCCCCATTGCCCCCAGTGTATAACATCCAGCCCCATTACCCCCAGTGTATAACATCCAGCCCCATTACCTCCAGTGTATAACATCCAGCCCCATTACCCCCAGTGTATAACATCTGGCCCCATTACCTCCAGTGTATAACATCCGGCCCCATTACCTCCAGTGTATAACATCCAGCCCCATTACCTCCAGTGTATAACATCTGGCCCCATTACCCCCAGTGTATAACATGCGGCCCCATTACCTCCAGTGTATAACATCCAGCCTCATTACCTCCAGTGTATAACATCCAGCCCCATTACCCCCAGTATATAACATCCAGCCCCATTACCCCCAGTGTACAACATCCAGCCCCATTACCCCCAGTGTATAACATCCAGCCCCATTACCCCCAGTGTATAACATCCGGCCCCATTACCCCCAGTGTATAACATCCAGCCCCATTACCCCCAGTGTATAACATCCAGCCCCATTACCTCCAGTGTATAACATCCAGCCCCATTACCCCCAGTGTATAACATCTGGCCCCATTACCTCCAGTGTATAACATCCAGCCCCATTACCCCCAGTGTATAACATCTGGCCCCATTACCTCCAGTGTATAACATCCAGCCCCATTACCCCCAGTGTATAACATGCGGCCCCATTACCCCCAGTGTATAACATAGAGCCCCATTACCCCCAGTGTATAACATACAGCCCCATTACCCCCAGTGTATAACATCCAGCCCCATTACCCCCAGTGTATAACATCCAGCCCCATTACCCCAGTGTATAACATCCAGCCCCATTACCCCCAGTGTATAACATCCGGCCCCATTACCCCCAGTGTATAACATCCAGCCCCATTACCTCCAGTGTATAACATCCAGCCCCATTACCCCCAGTGTATAACATCTGGCCCCATTACCCCCAGTGTATAACATCCAGCCCCATTACCCCCAGTGTATAACATCTGGCCCCATTACCCCCAGTGTATAACATCCGGCCCCATTACCCCCAGTGTATAACATCCAGCCCCATTACCCCCAGTGTATAACATCCGGCCCCAGTACCCCCAGTGTGTAACATCCGGCCCCATTACTTCCAGTGAATAACATCCAGCCCCATTACCCCCAGTGTATAACATCCGGCCCCATTACCCCCAGTGTATAACATCCAGCCCCATTACCCCCAGTGTATAACATCCGGCCCCATTACCTCCAGTGTATAACATCCAGCCCCATTACCCCCAGTGTATAACATCCGGCCCCATTACCCCCAGTGTATAACATCTGGCCCCATTACCCCCAGTGTATAACATCCAGCCCCATTACCCCCAGTGTATAACATCTGGCCCCATTACCCCCAGTGTATAACATCCAGCCCCATTACCCCCAGTGTATAACATCCGGCCCCATTACCCCCAGTGTATAACATCCAGCCCCATTACCCCCAGTGTATAACATCCAGCCCCATTACCCCCAGTGTATAACATCTGGCCCCATTACCCCCAGTGTATAACATCCAGCCCCATTACCCCCAGTGTATAACATCCAGCCCCATTACCCCCAGTGTATAACATCCGGCCCCATTACCCCCAGTGTATAACATCCGGCCCCATTACCCCCAGTGTATAACATCCGGCCCCATTACCCCCAGTGTATAACATCCGGCCCCATTACCCCCAGTGTATAACATCCAGCCCCATTACCCCCAGTGTATAACATCCGGCCCCATTACCCCCAGTGTATAACATCCAGCCCCATTACCCCCAGTGTACAACATCCAGCCCCATTACCCCCAGTGTATAACATCCAGCCCCATTACCCCCAGTGTATAACATCCGGCCCCATTACCCCCAGTGTATAACATCCAGCCCCATTACCCCCAGTGTATAACATCCAGCCCCATTACCCCCAGTGTATAACATCCAGCCCCATTACCCCCAGTGTATAACATCCAGCCCCATTACCCCCAGTGTACAACATCCAGCCCCATTACCCCCAGTGTATAACATCCAGCCCCATTACCTCCAGTGTATAACATCCAGCCCCATTACCTCCAGTGTATAACATCCGGCCCCATTACCCCCAGTGTATAACATCCCGCCCCATTACCCCCAGTGTATAACATCCAGCCCCATTACCCCCAGTGTATAACATCCGGCCCCATTACCCCCAGTGTATAACATCCGGCCCCATTACCCCCAGTGTATAACATCCGGCCCCATTACCCCCAGTGTATAACATCCGGCCCCATTACCCCCAGTGTATAACATCCAGCCCCATTACCCCCAGTGTATAACATCCGGCCCCATTACCCCCAGTGTATAACATCCAGCCCCATTACCCCCAGTGTACAACATCCAGCCCCATTACCCCCAGTGTATAACATCCCGCCCCATTACCTCCAGTGTATAACATCCAGCCCCATTACCTCCAGTGTATAACATCCAGCCCCATTACCTCCAGTGTATAACATCCAGCCCCATTACCCCCAGTGTATAATAACATCCAGCCCCATTACCCCCAGTGTATAACATCCGGCCCCATTACCCCCAGTGTATAACATCCAGCCCCATTACCCCCAGTGTATAACATCTGGCCCCATTACCCCCAGTGTATAACATCCCGCCCCATTACCCCCAGTGTATAACATCCCGCCCCATTACCCCCAGTGTATAACATCCAGCCCCATTACCCCCAGTGTATAACATCCGGCCCCATTACCCCCAGTGTATAACATCCCGCCCCATTACCCCCAGTGTATAACATCCGGCCCCATTATCTCCAGTGTATAACATCCGGCCCCATTACCCCCAGTGTATAACATCCGGCCCCATTACCCCCAGTGTATAACATCCGGCCCCATTACCCCCAGTGTATAACATCCAGCCCCATTACCCCCAGTGTATAACATCCGGCCCCATTACCCCCAGTGTATAACATCTGGCCCCATTACCCCCAGTGTATAACATCCAGCCCCATTACCCCCAGTGTACAACATCCAGCCCCATTACCCCCAGTGTATAACATCCGGCCCCATTACCCCCAGTGTATAACATCCAGCCCCATTACCCCCAGTGTATAACATCCGGCCCCATTACCCCCAGTGTATAACATCCAGCCCCATTACCCCCAGTGTATAACATCCAGCCCCATTACCCCCAGTGTACAACATCCAGCCCCATTACCCCCAGTGTATAACATCCCGCCCCATTACCTCCAGTGTATAACATCCAGCCCCATTACCTCCAGTGTATAACATCCAGCCCCATTACCTCCAGTGTATAACATCCAGCCCCATTGCCCCCAGTGTATAACATCCAGCCCCATTGCCCCCAGTGTATAACATCTGGCCCCATTACCCCCAGTGTATAACATCTGGCCCTATTACCCCCAGTGTATAACATCCGGCCCCATTACCTCCAGTGTATAACATCCAGCCCCATTACCCCCAGTGTATAACATCCAGCCCCATTACCCCCAGTGTATAACATCCAGCCCCATTACCCCCAGTGTATAACATCCGGCCCCATTACCTCCAGTGTATAACATCCAGCCCCATTACCTCCAGTGTATAACATCCGGCCCCATTACTCCCAGTATATAACATCCCGCCCCATTACCCCCAGTGTATAACATCCAGCCCCATTACCCCCAGTGTATAACATCCAGCCCCATTACCCCCAGTGTATAACATGCGGCCCCATTACCTCCAGTGTATAACATCCAGCCCCATTGCCCCCAGTGTATAACATCCAGCCCCATTACCCCCAGTGTATAACATCCAGCCCCATTACCCCCAGTGTATAACATCCAGCCCCATTACCCCCAGTGTATAACATGCGGCCCCATTACCCCCAGTGTATAACATCCCGCCCCATTACCTCCAGTGTATAATATCCAGCCCCATTACCTCCAGTGTGTAACATCCGGCCCCATTACCCCCAGTGTATAACATCCGGCCCCATTGCCCCCAGTGTATAACATCCAGCCCCATTACCCCCAGTGTATAACATCCGGCCCCATTACCCCCAGTGTATAACATCCAGCCCCATTACCCCCAGTGTATAACATCCAGCCCCATTACCCCCAGTGTATAACATCCGGCCCCATTGCCCCCAGTGTATAACATCCGGCCCCATTGCCCCCAGTGTATAACATGCGGCCCCATTGCCCCCAGTGTATAACATGCGGCCCCATTGCCCCCAGTGTATAACATCCCGCCCCATTACCTCCAGTGTATAACATCCAGCCCCATTACCCCCAGTGTATAACATCCAGCCCCATTGCCCCCAGTGTATAACATCCGGCCCCATTACCCCCAGTGTATAACATGCGGCCCCATTGCCCCCAGTGTATAACATCCAGCCCCATTACCCCCAGTGTATAACATCCAGCCCCATTACCCCCAGTGTATAACATCCAGCCCCATTACCCCCAGTGTATAACATCCAGCCCCATTACCCCCAGTGTATAACATGCGGCCCCATTGCCCCCCGTGTATAACATCCAGCCCCATTACCTCCAGTGTATAACATCCGGCCCCATTACCCCCAGTGTATAACATCCGGCCCCATTACCCCCAGTGTATAACATCCGGCCCCATTACCCCCAGTGTATAACATCCAGCCCCATTACCCCCAGTGTATAACATCCAGCCCCATTACCCCCAGTGTATAACATGCGGCCCCATTGCCCCCAGTGTATAACATCCAGCCCCATTACCTCCAGTGTATAACATCCAGCCCCATTACCCCCAGTGTATAACATCCGGCCCCATTACCCCCAGTGTATAACATCCGGCCCCATTACCCCCAGTGTATAACATCCGGCCCCATTACCCCCAGTGTATAACATCCGGCCCCATTACCCCCAGTGTATAACATCCAGCCCCATTACCCCCAGTGTATAACATCCAGCCCCATTACCTCCAGTGTATAACATCCAGCCTCATTACCCCCAGTGTATAACATCCGGCCCCATTACCCCCAGTGTATAACATCCGTCCCCATTACCCCCAGTGTATAACATCCGGCCCCATTACCCCCAGTGTATAACATCTGGCCCCATTACCCCCAGTGTATAACATCCGGCCCCATTACCCCCAGTGTATAACATCCAGCCCCATTACCCCCAGTGTATAACATCCGGCCCCTTTACCCCCAGTGTATAACATCCAGCCCCATTACCTCCAGTGTATAACATCCAGCCCCATTACCCCCAGTGTATAACATCCGGCCCCATTACCCCCAGTGTATAACATCCAGCCCCATTACCCCCAGTGTATAACATCCAGCCCCATTACCCCCAGTGTATAACATCCGGCCTCATTACCCCCAGTGTATAACATCCCGCCCCATTACCCCCAGTGTATAACATCCCGCCCCATTACCTCCAGTGTATAACATCCAGCCCCATTACCTCCAGTGTATAACATCCGGCCCCATTACCCCCAGTGTATAACATCCCGCCCCATTACCCCCAGTGTATAACATCCAGCCCCATTACCCCCAGTGTATAACATCCGGCCCCATTACCCCCAGTGTATAACATCCGGCCCCATTACCCCCAGTGTATAACATCCGGCCCCATTACCCCCAGTGTATAACATCCGGCCCCATTACCCCCAGTGTATAACATCCAGCCCCATTACCCCCAGTGTATAACATCCGGCCCCATTACCCCCAGTGTATAACATCCAGCCCCATTACCCCCAGTGTACAACATCCAGCCCCATTACCCCCAGTGTATAACATCCCGCCCCATTACCTCCAGTGTATAACATCCAGCCCCATTACCTCCAGTGTATAACATCCAGCCCCATTACCTCCAGTGTATAACATCCGTCCCCATTACCTCCAGTGTATAACATCCGGCCCCATTACCCCCAGTGTATAACATCCGGCCCCATTACCCCCAGTGTATAACATCCAGCCCCATTACCCCCAGTGTATAATAACATCCAGCCCCATTACCCCCAGTGTATAACATCCGGCCCCATTACCCCCAGTGTATAACATCCAGCCCCATTACCCCCAGTGTATAACATCTGGCCCCATTACCCCCAGTGTATAACATCCCGCCCCATTACCCCCAGTGTATAACATCCCGCCCCATTACCCCCAGTGTATAACATCCAGCCCCATTACCCCCAGTGTATAACATCCGGCCCCATTACCCCCAGTGTATAACATCCCGCCCCATTACCCCCAGTGTATAACATCCGGCCCCATTATCTCCAGTGTATAACATCCGGCCCCATTACCCCCAGTGTATAACATCCGGCCCCATTACCCCCAGTGTATAACATCCGGCCCCATTACCCCCAGTGTATAACATCCAGCCCCATTACCCCCAGTGTATAACATCCGGCCCCATTACCCCCAGTGTATAACATCTGGCCCCATTACCCCCAGTGTATAACATCCAGCCCCATTACCCCCAGTGTACAACATCCAGCCCCATTACCCCCAGTGTATAACATCCGGCCCCATTACCCCCAGTGTATAACATCCAGCCCCATTACCCCCAGTGTATAACATCCGGCCCCATTACCCCCAGTGTATAACATCCAGCCCCATTACCCCCAGTGTATAACATCCAGCCCCATTACCCCCAGTGTACAACATCCAGCCCCATTACCCCCAGTGTATAACATCCCGCCCCATTACCTCCAGTGTATAACATCCAGCCCCATTACCTCCAGTGTATAACATCCAGCCCCATTACCTCCAGTGTATAACATCCAGCCCCATTGCCCCCAGTGTATAACATCCAGCCCCATTGCCCCCAGTGTATAACATCTGGCCCCATTACCCCCAGTGTATAACATCTGGCCCTATTACCCCCAGTGTATAACATCCGGCCCCATTACCTCCAGTGTATAACATCCAGCCCCATTACCCCCAGTGTATAACATCCAGCCCCATTACCCCCAGTGTATAACATCCGGCCCCATTACCTCCAGTGTATAACATCCAGCCCCATTACCTCCAGTGTATAACATCCGGCCCCATTACTCCCAGTATATAACATCCCGCCCCATTACCCCCAGTGTATAACATCCAGCCCCATTACCCCCAGTGTATAACATCCAGCCCCATTACCCCCAGTGTATAACATGCGGCCCCATTACCTCCAGTGTATAACATCCAGCCCCATTGCCCCCAGTGTATAACATCCAGCCCCATTACCCCCAGTGTATAACATCCAGCCCCATTACCCCCAGTGTATAACATCCAGCCCCATTACCCCCAGTGTATAACATGCGGCCCCATTACCCCCAGTGTATAACATCCCGCCCCATTACCTCCAGTGTATAATATCCAGCCCCATTACCTCCAGTGTGTAACATCCGGCCCCATTACCCCCAGTGTATAACATCCGGCCCCATTGCCCCCAGTGTATAACATCCAGCCCCATTACCCCCAGTGTATAACATCCGGCCCCATTACCCCCAGTGTATAACATCCAGCCCCATTACCCCCAGTGTATAACATCCAGCCCCATTACCCCCAGTGTATAACATCCGGCCCCATTGCCCCCAGTGTATAACATCCGGCCCCATTGCCCCCAGTGTATAACATGCGGCCCCATTGCCCCCAGTGTATAACATGCGGCCCCATTGCCCCCAGTGTATAACATCCCGCCCCATTACCTCCAGTGTATAACATCCAGCCCCATTACCCCCAGTGTATAACATCCAGCCCCATTGCCCCCAGTGTATAACATCCGGCCCCATTACCCCCAGTGTATAACATGCGGCCCCATTGCCCCCAGTGTATAACATCCAGCCCCATTACCCCCAGTGTATAACATCCAGCCCCATTACCCCCAGTGTATAACATCCAGCCCCATTACCCCCAGTGTATAACATCCAGCCCCATTACCCCCAGTGTATAACATGCGGCCCCATTGCCCCCCGTGTATAACATCCAGCCCCATTACCTCCAGTGTATAACATCCGGCCCCATTACCCCCAGTGTATAACATCCGGCCCCATTACCCCCAGTGTATAACATCCGGCCCCATTACCCCCAGTGTATAACATCCAGCCCCATTACCCCCAGTGTATAACATCCAGCCCCATTACCCCCAGTGTATAACATGCGGCCCCATTGCCCCCAGTGTATAACATCCAGCCCCATTACCTCCAGTGTATAACATCCAGCCCCATTACCCCCAGTGTATAACATCCGGCCCCATTACCCCCAGTGTATAACATCCGGCCCCATTACCCCCAGTGTATAACATCCGGCCCCATTACCCCCAGTGTATAACATCCGGCCCCATTACCCCCAGTGTATAACATCCAGCCCCATTACCCCCAGTGTATAACATCCAGCCCCATTACCTCCAGTGTATAACATCCAGCCTCATTACCCCCAGTGTATAACATCCGGCCCCATTACCCCCAGTGTATAACATCCGTCCCCATTACCCCCAGTGTATAACATCCGGCCCCATTACCCCCAGTGTATAACATCTGGCCCCATTACCCCCAGTGTATAACATCCGGCCCCATTACCCCCAGTGTATAACATCCAGCCCCATTACCCCCAGTGTATAACATCCGGCCCCATTACCCCCAGTGTATAACATCCAGCCCCATTACCTCCAGTGTATAACATCCAGCCCCATTACCCCCAGTGTATAACATCCGGCCCCATTACCCCCAGTGTATAACATCCAGCCCCATTACCCCCAGTGTATAACATCCAGCCCCATTACCCCCAGTGTATAACATCCGGCCTCATTACCCCCAGTGTATAACATCCAGCCCCATTACCTCCAGTGTATAACATCCAGCCCCATTACCCCCAGTGTATAACATCCGGCCCCATTACCCCCAGTGTATAACATCCGTCCCCATTACCCCCAGTGTATAACATCCGGCCCCATTACCCCCAGTGTATAACATCCGGCCCCATTACCCCCAGTGTATAACATCTGGCCCCATTACCCCCAGTGTATAACATCCAGCCCCATTACCCCCAGTGTATAACATCCAGCCCCATTACCCCCAGTGTATAACATCCGGCCCCATTACCCCCAGTGTATAACATCCAGCCTCATTACCCCCAGTGTATAACATCCAGCCCCATTACCCCCAGTGTATAACATCCAGCCCCATTACCTCCAGTGTATAACATCCAGCCTCATTACCCCCAGTGTATAACATCCGGCCCCATTACCCCCAGTGTATAACATCCGGCCCCATTACCTCCAGTGTATAGCATCCAGCCCCATTACCTCCAGTGTATAACATCCGGCCCCATTACCTCCAGTGTATAGCATCCAGCCCCATTACCCCCAGTGTATAACATCCAGCCCCATTACCTCCAGTGTATAACATCCGGCCCCATTACCTCCAGTGTATAACATCCAGCCTCATTACCCCCAGTGTATAACATCCGGCCCCATTACCCCCAGTGTATAACATCCAGCCCCATTACCCCCAGTGTATAACATCCGGCCCCATTACCCCCAGTGTATAACATCCGGCCCCATTACCTCCAGTGTATAACATCCAGCCTCATTACCCCCAGTGTATAACATCCGGCCCCATTACCCCCAGTGTATAACATCCGGCCCCATTACCTCCAGTGTATAACATCCAGCCTCATTACCCCCAGTGTATAACATCCGGCCCCATTACCTCCAGTGTATAACATCCAGCCTCATTACCCCCAGTGTATAACATCCGGCCCCATTACCCCCAGTGTATAACATCCGGCCCCATTACCTCCAGTGTATAACATCCAGCCCCATTACCCCCAGTGTACAACATCCAGCCCCATTACCCCCAGTGTATAACATCCGGCCCCATTACCCCCAGTGTATAGCATCCGGCCCCATTACCCCCAGTGTATAACATCCAGCCCCATTACCCCCAGTGTATAACATCCGGCCCCATTACCCCCCAGTGTATAACATCCGGCCCCATTACCCCCCAGTGTATAACATCCGGCCCCATTACCCCCCAGTGTATAACATCCGGCCCCATTACCCCCAGTGTATAACATCCAGCCCCATTACCCCCAGTGTATAACATCCAGCCCCATTACCCCCAGTGTATAACATCCAGCCCCATTACCCCCAGTGTATAACATCCAGCCCCATTACTCCCAGTGTATAACATCCAGCCCCATTACTCCCAGTGTATAACATCCAGCCCCATTACTCCCAGTGTATAACATCCAGCCCCATTACCCCCAGTGTATAACATCCAGCCCCATTACCCCCAGTGTATAACATCCGGCCCCATTACCCCCAGTGTATAACATCCGGCCCCATTACCCCCAGTGTATAACATCCAGCCCCATTACCCCAGTGTATAACATCCAGCCCCATTACCCCCAGTGTATAACATCCGGCCCCATTACCCCCAGTGTATAACATCCGGCCCCATTACCCCCAGTGTATAACATCCAGCCTCATTACCCCCAGTGTATAACATCCGGCCCCATTACCCCCAGTGTATAACATCCGGCCCCATTACCCCCAGTGTATAACATCCGGCCCCATTACCCCCAGTGTATAACATCCGGCCCCATTACCCCCAGTGTATAACATCCGGCCCCATTACCCCCAGTGTATAACATCCGGCCCCATTACCCCCAGTGTATAACATCCGGCCTCATTACCCCCAGTGTATAACATCCGGCCCCATTACCCCCAGTGTATAACATCTGGCCCCATTACCCCCAGTGTATAACATCTGGCCCCATTACCTCCAGTGTATAACATCCGGCCCCATTACCCCCAGTGTATAACATCCGGCCCCATTACCTCCAGTGTATAACATCCGGCCCCATTATCCCCAGTGTATAACATCCAGCCCCATTACCCCCAGTGTATAACATCCGGCCCCATTACCCCCAGTGTATAACATCCAGCCCCATTACCCCCAGTGTATAACATCCGGCCCCATTACCCCCAGTGTATAACATCCAGCCCCATTACCCCCAGTGTATAACATCCGGCCCCATTACCTCCAGTGTATAACATCCGGCCCCATTACCCCCAGTGTATAACATCCAGCCCCATTACCCCCAGTGTATAACATCCAGCCCCATTACCCCCAGTGTATAACATCCGGCCCCATTACCCCCAGTGTATAACATCCGGCCCCATTACCCCCAGTGTATAACATCCAGCCCCATTACCCCCAGTGTATAACATCCAGCCCCATTACCCCCAGTGTATAACATCCGGCCCCATTACCCCCAGTGTATAACATCCAGCCCCATTACCCCCAGTGTATAACATCCAGCCCCATTACCTCCAGTGTATAACATCCAGCCCCATTACCCCCAGTGTATAACATCCGGCCCCATTACCTCCAGTGTATAACATCCAGCCCCATTACCTCCAGTGTATAACATCCAGCCCCATCACCCCCAGTGTATAACATCCGGCCCCATTATCCCCAGTGTATAACATCCAGCCCCATTACCCCCAGTGTATAACATCCGGCCCCATTACCCCCAGTGTATAACATCCAGCCTCATTACCCCCAGTGTATAACATCCGGCCCGATTACCCCCAGTGTATAACATCCGGCCTCATTACCCCCAGTGTATAACATCCGGCCCCATTACCCCCAGTGTATAACATCCAGCCTCGTTGCCCCCCGGGTATAACATCCAGCCTCGTTGCCCCCCGGTGTGTAACTCCAGCCCCCCTTCATACCATCTGCCTTTATTTACGTGACAGAACTGTCAGAATAATTTGCTTTCTAAGCTTAATAATCACATATATAATCATGCTTTATTTCTATTTTTATGATAGTGATTCAACCTATATAATCATGTGTTTTATAATCCGCATAAACAGTGTTTTTCGCTATCCATGTAGTTTTGGTTGGAAACCACAAGTTTGGTTTGATCTGTAAAACAGGACATTGTCTGGTCAAGTGACACCTGTGACCCCAAAGGGTATTTCCAAAAAACTTGCATATGTAGGTGTCACCGCCAACAGCTGTCTATGTCTGTATTTTCCATACCCTATAAATTCTCTTGTCTGCATGTATAAGACAGACGATTTTCCTTTGTCTCCTTCGAAGCTTGAATAAGGCTTTGTGCGCACTAGAAAAGTGATTTTCTCAAGAAAATTTCTTGAGAAACTTCTGGGAGTTGAAGATTACCGCACCTGCGGTAAAAAAAAACGCACAAAAACCGCAGGAAAAACGCATGCTGCGATTTTGCCGCGGTTTTTCCGCAGGTTGGCCCCTCCGTTTTTTATGCTGTAACTGCAATAAATAATATAGATAATAGATAGATAGATAATGGATAGAGGGAAAGATGGATAGATGAATAGATAGATAGATAATAGATGAGAAAGACATATATAATGTCCTACCCCCGCTGCATATTCTAAGCTGGCACCCTTTAGTGACTTTTATGTGGCACTAAAGGGTGCTTAGCCTTGTATCTAGCCAAAAAATAATTAATTAAAAAAAAAATGACGTGGGGTCCCCCTATCTTTTGTAGCCAGCTAGGGTAAAGCAGACGGCTGCAGCCTGCAAACCACAGCTGGCAGCTTTACCTTGGCTGGTAATCCAAAACAGAGGGCACCCCACGCTGTTATTTTACATTAAATAATTAAAAACAAAAAACGTGGGGTCCCCCCCAAATTGGATCACCAGCCAAGGTAAAGCGGACAGCTGTGGTCTGGTATTCTCAGACTAGGCAGGTTCACTATTATTGGACACTCCCCAGCCTAAAAATAGCAGGCCACAGCCGCCCCAGAAGTGGCGTATCCATTAGATGTGCCAATCCTGGTGCTTCGCCCCAACTCATCTGTTGCCCTGGTGTGGTGGCAAACGGGGTAATATATGGGGTTGATGCCAGATGTGTAATGTCACCTGGCATCAGGCCCTGGGGTTAGTGATGTCACGCGTCTATCAGATACCTGACATCACCAACCTAGTCAGTAAGAAATAAAAAATATACAACAAAAAAAGTTTTATTTGAAAAAACACTCCCCAAAACATTCCCTCTTTCACCAATTTATTGAAAAGAACAATCAATTCCAGGTCCGGAGTAATCCATGCCATAGTCACTGTCCCAGTCAATGAAGAACTGAATGTTCCCCATTGGCTGGGAGAGCAGTGCAGTGACCTGAGCTAACATCAATAGGTCAGGCCAGGTCACTGCAGGGGATGACGAGCGCTGACTTCAGGAGGTTAGAGGAGATCATTACCTGCAGTGACGATCTCCTGCTCTGCTGACGTCAGCGCTCTCACTGACTTCTAACTCCAATGGTTAAAGGGCGTGCAACCAAATATTAAGTTGAGGAGGACAACAATTTTATTAGGTCTTTTTATGGAGTTTTGTGTGAAATTATGTCCAATTTGTCCTTTTTTTCTTAGGGTTTTTTTGGTGCTGTTCCAACACACACACAAAGGAAATAAACATGTAACAAAACGAGCAAGTGCAATAAAAATACTTCATTCTGTTTAACTATTTCAAGGGTGCCAACACTTTTGCCCATGAATGTATTTGAAACACATAGAAGAGATTTTTTTTTCACATTCACACCCGATATATATACTATATATATATATATATATATATATATATATATATATAATATATATATATATATATAAAATATATATATATATATATATATATATATATATATATATATATATATATATATATATATATATATTACACTACTGCTCTCTTTGGCTTGTTGAATGTATACAATCTTCAACAGTGAAATAGTAACACTACGAAGGAAAAGCTGTGACATTATGTAAATCACAGGGAAAAACACAAATCCCACATAAAAATCCCGGCACTTACACCCCCTCAGCTGCTATCAATGAGGTGACTATTGGTCGTCTGATTAATGTTCTGTTCCACTGAATGCTCTTGGGGAAATCATCGAGATCCTCTGCTGGCAGCTTCCGGTGTAGTTGTCCACTGTTGATTTCCCAGATAAGCTCAAAGGAGGACAAGCCTGGAGATGCTGCAGCCAGTGAAGCAAGTTTAGGCCACGCCGGTTCCTCACAGTAGCATGAACAACATTCAGCCTGGGGCTGACATCTTGGAAAACAGCTCTTGGGACACTGGAGAAATGGGCAAAGCACTAATTCCACGGCCAAATCAATGTAACCTTGAGCTGTACCTGGAATGAGAACGTGAATGGTCCATCTTCCATACATTATGCCACCCCAAACCATAATCCAGGGACTAGGACTGGTGTGACATTCCTTCATCAAGGCGTTGTCCACTTACTCTAGCCGGATTTGAAGAATGACGCTTGGTAATGATGAGATCGATACTCGGGGTGTCACAAGTGTGTTACAGCCTGATGTGACCTCAGAGGGATCTAGGATCAGAAGGTCACAGCATTTAATTGATCGCAGATCCTCTTTAGTGCCCACTAGTTGTTTACCCTTTAAATTGGAGTTTATTTAATTCCATTTGGTGTTGAAGGGATTAAGGTTCCTTTCTATCCTGCTGTGATTAAACAAGTAGTTGTAATCTCAGCTGTGGCCACTCCCTTCTGCTATAAATATCCAGTCCTCACTCCTCCTATGCCGGCTATAGCTCATTCTAAGCGGACCTGAGAAGGAGCTGTCTTTGGAGAAAGCAGTGGTGATCTTTCTCGCGTAAGTCGAGGAATCTCTCTGGAGAAGAATTAGAGTTCTGTGTTGAATCTGTTTCCCTTGTTTGTTCCCCTTCCTCATGTTGTCTATATAATAGAAGTAAGACTGTTACACGCTATGATATATCGGGCGATATGTCGTCGGGGTCATGGATTCCGTGACGCACATCCGGCATCGTTTGACATATCGTAGCGTGTGACAGCTACGAGCGACTGTTAACGTGTTAATGAGCAAAAATACTCACCTTATCGTTACTTGTTGACACGTCGTTCATTTTCAAAATGTCGGTTCTCCTTCTGCGCGCCGGTTGTTCATCGTTCCCAGGGTAGCACACGTTGCTCCGTGTGACACCTCTGGAACGACGAACTGCAGCTTACCTACGTCCTTACCTACGGCAATGAGGAAGGAAGGAGGTGGGCGGGATGTAACGGCCTCTCATCTCCGCCACTCCGCTTCTATTGGATGGCCGCTGTGTGATGTTGCTGTGACGCCGAACGTCCCTCCCCCTTCAGGGGACGCACAAACGATGGGGGGCGGGTGCGAACGCACGATATATTGTCCCGTGTAATGTCGCCTTAAGTGCCTGGCACTAGACAGGGCTAATCCAAGGTCAGCCATGGCCTAAGAACATAGTCACGCATGGGGGGAAGGACCCATCTTGGGACTTTAGGGATCAGCCACAGGTGAGTTCTGGTGGTCACCTCATTCCTATCATCAGGGCCTTCTTTTACACTTTCCCTCGTGTACCCCTCCTCTTGTACCACATGCCGAGCGGTTCTCACTCCAGCATTATATGGGATGCTCGGGTACGCTCGGTATTTGGCTGAGCATCGCGGGGGCTCGGATGTGGGGTTCATGAACAATGTGACACAAAGAGCCGCCTCCCTTCAGCTAATGATGACCTCATTAGCACATAGTAATACTTCTATGGTGCATGTGAAGCTGCATGTCACATACCGAGACTAACGCATCAAACAGTATCAAGACAAACCATCAGAAGGTGTTTTTTGCTTGCCATTGGCCTACAAGCCATATGTTCTTCTACAGATATACCCCTAATCTCACACCACTGCTCTCAAAGTCTATTATGGTACATAGCACGACTGGAATGGAGGCCTGTCCTCTTCAGCGATGAGTCTTGCTTTTGTCTTGGACATAATGATAGTTGGAGATTGGTCAGGAGACTACGAGGTCAATGGCCTTCATATGTAAAAATGTCTTAGAAGCTGCTTTTCAACATGACAGTTGAAAGCCTCATGTAGCTTGTGCTACTGTGAGCAGCTATGACTACAGCGTCTCCGGAATTGTCCCTCTCGAGCACATCTGGGACGTCTTTGGTTCGTGATTACATAAGAGCTGCCAGCAGAGGATCTTGATGATTTGTCCAAGTACATTCAGTGAGGCAGAACGTTCCTCAGACGACCATTAATAACCTGAGTGACAGCAGCCGAGGCTCTAAGTGCCAGGACTTCTGCACATGGGTCACACTGAATAAATCCAGATGTTTTGAAGATTTTATCTCCATATTTTTTCAGCATTTGCTTATTAGTACCATGTCTATCCATCCTGGGATTTCCAGGAGTCCACCATTTTTCTGTCTTGGTGTTGCAATTACACTTTTTAGGAATGCAGAGACATAGAATATAGAGACGTGAGGTATATAGATGGATGTCTGGATGGATAGATAGATAGACAGCTGGATAATGGATGGATGAATAGATAGATTTATAGATGGATAGATGATGGTTGGATAGATAGATGGATGGATAGATATGTTATGGACATGGTTATGGGCTGTTATGAGTATTACAAATTATATGAAGATATCCAAAAACAGGACTCAAAATGGCGTTTGAACTGTACTCAGATACGGGACTTTCTGGTCATAAGTGATTCATGCTGACTTAGCGTAATATAAAATGATGAAACACATATACATATATATCTCAGAATAAGCTCTTTTTGTCGTTTACCCAGTAGGAGAAGTGTTACATATTCTTGGCTCTTGGCCACCTGATTTCTTTAAATGTATCTGAACTTCCGTAATTAAAGCAGTCATATTTCCTACGTAGATCCGTGGTCATCGCTGATCTGTGTGGACGAATAGCATGCATGCTGACAAATGACTCATGATTTGGAATACAGACGGGTTTAAGATGTGGATGCATAACTTGGATTGCATCACCCTAAATTATGCCCCCCTTATCAGATGGTGACCAACGTCAGCTAGGACGAAAAGTCTGGACGAAAGACAGCTGTGCGGTCATCTCCATTTTCACACAAGAGAGGAGATTTCGCAACTCCACAAAAAAGGTAAGAAAATTCCTTATCTTGCTTTAATAAACTCACATGTGTTTCCGTTTGGAAGGGGGGGATGTCAGCTGCCTGAGTCAAGACACCTAATGACCGATCTCTGTGAGATAAAAATCCTAGTGCGAATCCGGTCATAATATCTCTTACAACATCTGCATAATATAATGTGTAATGTGTGTCTTTATCTGTTCCGTGAAAAAGCGGAAGTATGAAGTATGAAGAACTGTTTTAAACTGTGGAATTGGCGAGTTCAGACACCTGTATTTTATGTCTTGTGTCTTTATTGTATGTCAATATGTGTTGGTTCGTCTTTTCTCTGTTCGTGTGGAAATAAAATAGCAGAGTCGTTCGTGGAAAAAAGAAGTGCATTACGTTACTGTACCCAGCTGTCTTTTCTTATGCGTAAAGAGGAAGTTGTACTTCCGAGAAGTTAACTACTTATGAGGCAGCAAGTAGACTGCAAATACATCATTGTGCGACGGGTTCAATAATTGAAATAATTGATAAGTCTGGGGGCCCTAGACTTCCGGGAATAGAGGAGACAGAAGGGGGGTTTAGTGATTACCTGTTGTGTACTGGGCTGATGGTAAAGAGTCCTAGCTGTATCTCAGTGGAAGGTAATGTGTTCTTTCGTGATCCTAGGAAGAGAATAGCATTACAGGGGAAAATTCTTAACCTCAGTCTTGATCAAGTTTTTTGAGTTTTGGATGGACCGTCCTTATGAGGTGTATGAGACTCGCCCAACCCAGGGCCTTAGGTGACTCGGTGTCGGGCCGGACTAGTCCGGGGTAGTCAGCGGTGGCGGGGCCTGATTCCGTGGCCCTGGTGGGGTCAGTTAATGTGGCGGTATTGGGGTTGATGATAGTGTTAAAGTTTATATAAGATTCATGACGCCACCTGTGGTAATATGCAGCTATGGAGATGCAGCTGCTGGAAGGGACCTCCGGGGCTGATATTATGGCAGCTAAGGTGTTTCTTTGTCTCCACAGGTAGAGCGGGTACCCCGGGGCAACCTTTGGTGCTTGGAAAAGTCTATGGTGTTAGTGGACGAGGTGCAGAATTAATTAGACGACACATGGCTTGCAGTTTAGGTCTTTTACTCACTGTTTCAGTTGCTGCAGACAACCGGTTGCCCAAGGTATGCTGAGATCCACTGTCCAGTGCCTCCGCCGATCCCGGGTAATTCAGAGTTCAATACCGGTGCACCCCTCTTTCCTGTCTGTCTCTTTCCTGACTGTCTTCTCAGCCTCGACTCTATTAGTTGAACTGGTCTCGGCCTCCTCCACAGGGCCTGAACAAAGAGGGCTAACCGCAGTTGTATCTTGCCCTCGTCACAGGGGGTCTGTGGCAGGTTGTGGCCCTGGGTGCTTGCAACCACCCTCGGTCTTCAGTGTTACTTTATGAGGAATTGTCTTTCTTCCCTCTGTCTGGGGACCGTCCCTGAATGCAGCCAGATCCCTCGACCCGATCTTCCTGTGGAACAGGCCACGAGCCAATATGCACTTCCGTGGCCCTGGAATCCTTTCTTTCTCTCTCTTTAGGTGTCACTTGGACCTAACTAGACCCCAGGATCTCCACCAGGAACTTCCTTCTGTCACTTTCTCTCCTTCACTCTCCTGAGGTAACTACCTCCCTCTCCTCCTCCTGACAGACTGACTCTGACTGAACTTGAACTTCCTGGTTCCCTTATCTACTCACACTTTCTGACTCCTCCCACACACCCACTGACTAGGACCCACACTATTGGGACCAGAAATGGGACTTATGGTCACATGAATACATCTATGGGGGTGGCTGCCTCTATCCCTGACCCAGTGTATGCCTACCAATTGGTGTGTGCAAGTTTTGGTCTATGGACCGGCATATGACCTCATTCTTACCCAGGATGGGACATCACACCTCTGGCTGAGGTGCAATATCTCTGTGGCGACGGAAGCCTCAGGGGCGCCACATATGTAGTGTAAACAGACTTTGGTACTTGTAATATCAATGTACGGCTGGCGTATAGTGCGGGTGGATGACATTTCTTGTCACCCACGTGATACTGGTTTTGGCATGCACTCTGATTGTTTCCGGAAGCAAACGTTTTCAAACTAAACATTCACGCTGGAGTAGCGGTATTGTATTGTTGGTGTCGACCGAGATAGAATCTAGACATTTGTACATATGATCCTGTCAATGTACACAGTTTCTGGTGCAGAAGGAATAGGGGAACACCTGAGAAATGTTGAAATTGGAAAAAAAAAAAGGGAAGTGTTAGTTTTTGTATTTGAAGATCTGTGAAATAAGGTCAAATGAAACTAGCAAATTTAGCATGTGGGAAAAAAAATATAAAAATTCTATTTGGGGTGGGGGGAGGGGGGGGTTGGGGTTGGCAGGAATGGCTGCCCAAGGGGGGAGATTAGATGAGGAGAGATTCAGGTAAAGGATGTGATATTGATAGAATGTCAAGGGAAGTGAAAATATTGAGATGGATTGAAGAAATGTAATTCTGAATCTAGTAACTAGACTACATGTATATTGCCTGTCTGTGAAAATGGCTTCTCCCAGGGCCATTAGAAAGCAACGCCCTCCACCCTATAAGCTGTCCTGAATGTAGATGGCATGTCCCATGTCCCTCCCTCTCCGGCCTCTTCGGATGCCATTTTGTCCAACACCTAGTTCCTCTTTTGGCGCCCAATGTAACTCAGTCACTACATAGTCACTCTTCAGATGCCATTTTATCCTGGTCAACACCTAGTTCAGCCGCCATCTTAGGAGCCCAAGCCACTGCTCTGTTTTTTGCTGGTGCAGCAGAGGCTGCAGAGGAGGTACATAAAGACCTGAAATCCACACTACGTTTTTTGGTCATATATGCATTTGTGCCCCATTGTGTTTCCACTAATAAACCTTAACAAAGGCCATTGCTAATAATCCGGTGAAAACTTTTTTCCTTCACATTTGCATATTTGTTTTTGCTGTACCTAGTATATAATTTATTAGACGACATCAATGGACTGCTCACTATTTTGTTGTGTTGGACATTGAGTATTTTTCTGCCCATGGGAGTTGCTACTTAGCCTAGTTTTGAGATAATCTCGCTTGTTTATTATCCTGCCTGGTATTTTGTACAATAGTTCCCTGATGTAGTGGGTGGTGGATCGTGTTGTCCTAAGGGACTTCTGATCATCAAGAGTTGGCATATATTATGGTTTTGCTGGCAGCATCTATCCTAACCTTTGGTGTCTTAGTTAGCAGGGCCTCTCTTTGCTTAAGTCTATCCTTAACCAACTGTGTATTGTTTACTTCTTATATCATCATCAATATATGTTAGGGGCTTTAACTATCTTTTTGGGGCTGCTCCGAGGCAATTTAGGATTTATTTCTTTTTCTTGAGGCTAGCTAGTTTCTTTGGCGGTGACGAAGCAACTAGATAGAGTAAGCATACTCCACTGCTATTTCTAGTTGTGTATTTATAGTCAGGGGGTTGTTGCTTATTAGTTACCAAACACTCTTGTGCTCTTTTAGGGGATCTTAGTTTTTAGAATGTCAGTGTTCTCCTGACCCCATTTTACACCCAATGCTCTTCCATACAAACCTGGGTATAGTCCTTTGTATCAGGTCTCCGAGAGCCCATACGCAAACAACTACAGCTGATAACTCCTGATTGCACAGTGAAGGACAAAGACACTCTTTTTCACGTGGCAAGAGGTGTGGAGATGAATCTAGCAGCTTCCAAGACCACCCCACGTACAAATGTGCTGCATTCAGTCACCTGACAAGTATCATCACTTTATTTCCAGCCCTAGGCCTGCCTGACTACCAGAAGTCATTCTGCCTGTTTGCCATGGCCTGTTTGCCATGGAGGAAGACAGCGGCCCTTTGGATACCACTCATCCAGGTTGGATTCAGTCTTCCGAGAAACACCAACCTAAAGCACCAGTTGAAGATCAATGCACCGCATGACATCACTGCTCCCTGACAATGTCACCACCTCCCGGTGTGCAGTCCTTAATCCTGCTACACTTCTTCCTCTTCCAAGGGGGGGAGTGTCCCACCTCTGACACCTTGGTCGAAGAGGTAGTCGACTCTGGCATAACTCTACATGATTGCCTTGCTCTCCTCTGGATTCAGATACAGTGATAGATACTCCCTTGGAAGACCCTGACTTAACCCCTTTGCGGATGGACCACAGGTATGGTGGTGGTACCAGAAGACGCTGTACTGATAGAGCAGTTGCTACCCGCATCCCTGTCTGCACAAGAAGCAGAGGTATGTGCTCTCACTGAAGCCTGCAAGATGGCAGCCAATATCTACTCTGTATGGAAGACTAGAGACTTGATCACCGCCAATGGGCTGTACGCCACCACGAGACCATAGAAGAAAGAAGAACTGATGGAAGCTTTGCTATTGCCAGACAGAGTCGCGGTGAGCAGGGTTGAGGCCTACATTGGAGGAATCAAGGGACGCAGTAAGAATGCGACCACTTACCACAGAAACAGTCAGCCAATCTGTGCTACTTAAGTGACCCCGATGTGAAGAAAAAAGGAAAGATGGAAAGTCTCTTGAGAAAACATTGTCCTGACCCTACAAAGGCAAGTCTCAGAAGAAGAGGACTGAGATAGGGTGCGGCTGTGGGCTCCCGGAGACCATAGAAAGTGGCCAGGGACCTGCTTTCACAGCCAGCCAAAGAGATATGGCTGGCCTTGGATCTGGGATTCCGGATGCACAATCCGGACCTGGCACTGGTGAAATTAGTTGAAAAATAAAGAAAATAAAAATTAAGTGAGAGTTTCATACTTACGAAACTTGGTGTCATGGCAGCAAACTGCTTCCGGATCGCGCATTCACTTCCTGTACTGCGCAGTATAGCTTTCCGTGCTTTCCGTGCTTTCTACGCCCACCGGCTGTCCCGTCGTCTGTGATTGGTTGCAGGCAAACGCGCCCCCAGCCTGTGACAGCTCCTGCCTGCAGTCATCGCTTGTCGCGGCTCAGTCATAGGCTACACTCACAGCCGGCAGTCGTTCTCTATGGCTGCTAGCTGTGGGATGTAGCAGAGCAGGATGCGTCATCGTGGGACCTCGTGTAGATTACGCTAGACCTGGAGGGGTGATTATGGGGTTAATAAAGTGGTCAAGGAAGGTGTGTTTTTGTATTTTTTTTTCCAAATATAGGTTTTTTTCTCTGTCTGTGCTTATTTACGTTCATGTACAGATTATTGATCACTAACCTAGGGCTTAGTAGCAGCTGTACGCTGTTATTAACCCCTTATTACCCCGATTGTCAACGCACCAGGGCAATTTGGGAAGAGTCGGTAAGGCACCGGGATTGTCATATCCAATGGATGCAGCAATCCCGGGCGACTGCGGACTGAGAATACCGGCCTCCAGCTGGCTTTATCTTGGCGGGGGATGAAAATTAGGGGGAGCGCACATCGTTTTTTTTTTTTTAATTATATATTTAAATAAAAAAAAAGCTGCATGCCGATTCTCTTAGGCCGGAGTCACACTTGTGAGGGACTTGCACGAATCTGACATCGCATCACCGGCACAGCCGCGCACACTTCTGACAGGAGCGTACATGTGTTTTTAGGTACATGCACACTCATGTTCAGAGAGCGGCAAGCCGTGCCGGGTGATGTCATGCCAGACTCGCACAAGTCTGACATCACATCATCGGCACAGCTGCACACACTTCTGACAGGAGCGGGCCGCATGTGTTTCTGTCTACATGCACACTCACCATACTGCCCCGAAGACACTTGCACTGCTTTCCCCGCCAAGAAGCAGTCCTGGCGCCTGTGATTGGTTGCAGTCAGCTGAAACGCTGCCACTCAGGGTGGGGGCGTGTCTAACTGCAACCAATTACACGCACCGGTGGGCGGGCAAAACAGTGAATATTGAATTATTGGCTTCGGAAGGGAAAAGTGTGACCCAGAAGGAGTTTGCCGCAAGAACACAGCCTCGGGGAGTATACCGCGTCGGCTCCTACCCCACTATCCCTTCCACCAACGTTTTTAATCTCCAGATTCTGGTCCCCATTGACTTATATGTGCACCGGATTCCGGAGCGGATCGAGGTTTTTTTTTTAATTGAGCAGTGATCCGTCGGTCTGTTTTTTGCCAATCCGATCAGCTCTAAAAATGATGAAACACATATACATACAGTATATATCTCATAAGAAGCTCAGAATAAGCCCTTGTTGCCGCTTACCCAATAGGAGCAGTGTTACGTATTCTTGGCTCCTGGCCAAATGATTTCTTTAAATGTATCTGAACTTCCGTAATTATAGCAGTCATATGTCCTACATAGATCTGTGGTCATCGCTGATCTGTGTGGACGAATAGCATGCAACTGACAAATGACTCATGATCTGGAATGCAGACGGGTTTAAGACGTGGATGCATAACTTGGATTGCATCACCCTAAATTCTGCCCCCCTTATCAGATAGATAGATAAATAGATAAATAGATAGATAGATAGATAGAGGGATAGAGGGATAGATAGATAGATAGATAGATAGAGGGATAGATAGATAGATAGAGGGATAGATAGAGGGATAGATAGAGGGATAGATGGATAGATAGATAGATAGATAGATAGATAGATAGATAGATAGATAGATAGATAGATAGATAGAGGGATAGATAGATAGATAGATAGATAGATAGAGGGATAGATAGATAGATAGATAGATAGATAGATAGATAGATAGATAGATAGATAGATAGAGGGATAGATAGATAGAGGGATAGATAGATAGATAGATAGATAGAGGGATAGATAGATAGAGGGATAGATAGATAGAGGGATAGATAGAGGGATAGATAGATAGAGGGATAGATAGATAGATATAGAGGGATAGATAGATAGAGGGATAGATAGATAGATAGATAGATAGATAGATAGATAGAGGGATAGATAGATAGATAGATAGATAGATAGATAGATAGATAGATAGATAGAGGGATAGATAGATAGAGGAATAGATAGATAGCTAGATAGATAGATATATATAGAGGGATAGATAGATAGATAGATAGAGGGATAGATAGATAGAGGGATAGATAGAGGGATAGATAGATAGATAGAGGGATAGAGGGATAGATAGAGGGATAGATAGATAGATAGATAGATAGATAGATAGATAGATAGATAGATAGATAGAGGGATAGATAGATAGATAGATAGAGGGATAGATAGATAGAGGGATAGATAGATAGATATATATAGAGGGATAGATAGATAGATAGATAGATAGAGGGATAGATAGATAGATAGATAGATAGATATAGAGGGATAGATAGATAGAGGGATAGATACAGTTAGGTCCAGAAATATTTGGACAGTGACACAATTTTGGCGAGTTGGGCTCTGCATGCCACCACATTGGATTTGAAATGAAATCTCTACAACAGAATTCAAGTGCAGATTGTAACGTTTAATTTGAAGGTTTGAACAAAAATATGTGATAGAAATTGTAGGAATTGTCACATTTCTTTACAAACACTCCACATTTTAGGAGGTCAAAAGTAATTGGACAAATAAACCAAACCCAAACAAAATATTTTTATTTTCAATATTTTGTTGCGAATCCTTTGGAGGCAATCACTGCCTTAAGTCTGGAACCCATGGACATCACCAAACGCTGGGTTTCCTCCTTCTTAATGCTTTGCCAGGCCTTTACAGCCGCAGCCTTCAGGTCTTGCTTGTTTGTGGGTCTTTCCGTCTTAAGTCTGGATTTGAGCAAATGAAATGCATGCTCAATTGGGTTAAGATCTGGTGATTGACTTGGCCATTGCAGAATGTTCCACTTTTTTGCACTCATGAACTCCTGGGTAGCTTTGGCTGTATGCTTGGGGTCATTGTCCATCTGTACTATGAAGCGCCGTCCGATCAACTTTGCGGCATTTGGCTGAATCTGGGCTGAAAGTATATCCCGGTACACTTCAGAATTAATCCGGCTACTCTTGTCTGCTGTTATGTCATCAATAAACACAAGTGACCCAGTGCCATTGAAAGCCATGCATGCCCATGCCATCACGTTGCCTCCACCATGTTTTACAGAGGATGTGGTGTGCCTTGGATCATGTGCCGTTCCCTTTCTTCTCCAAACATTTTTCTTCCCATCATTCTGGTACAGGTTGATCTTTGTCTCATCTGTCCATAGAATACTTTTCCAGAACTGAGCTGGCTTCATGAGGTGTTTTTCAGCAAATTTAACTCTGGCCTGTCTATTTTTGGAATTGATGAATGGTTTGCATCTAGATGTGAACCCTTTGTATTTACTTTCATGGAGTCTTCTCTTTACTGTTGACTTAGAGACAGATACACCTACTTCACTGAGAGTGTTCTGGACTTCAGTTGATGTTGTGAACGGGTTCTTCTTCACCAAAGAAAGTATGCGGCGATCATCCACCACTGTTGTCATCCGTGGACGCCCAGGCCTTTTTGAGTTCCCAAGCTCACCAGTCAATTCCTTTTTTCTCAGAATGTACCCGACTGTTGATTTTGCTACTCCAAGCATGTCTGCTATCTCTCTGATGGATTTTTTCTTTTCTTTCAGCCTCAGGATGTTCTGCTTCACCTCAATTGAGAGTTCCTTAGACCGCATGTTGTCTGGTCACAGCAACAGCTTCCAAATGCAAAACCACACACCTGTAATCAACCCCAGACCTTTTAACTACTTCATTGATTACAGGTTAACGAGGGAGACGCCTTCAGAGTTAATTGCAGCCCTTAGAGTCCCTTGTCCAATTACTTTTGGTCCCTTGAAAAAGAGGAGGCTATGCATTACAGAGCTATGATTCCTAAACCCTTTCTCCGATTTGGATGTGAAAACTCTCATATTGCAGCTGGGAGTGTGCACTTTCAGCCCATATTATATATAGAATTGTATTTCTGAACATGTTTTTGTAAACAGCTAAAATAACAAAACTTGTGTCACTGTCCAAATATTTCTGGCCCTGACTGTAGATAGATGAAAGAATGAATGAATGGATAGATTTAGAGATAGATACGGTAGATAGATGGATGGATGGATGGATAAATGATGGATGGATGAATGGATAGAATTATGGATGGATAGATGATGAATGGTGGGATAAATGGATAGACAAAATAATATTTTATTGTATTCTTTTGTTTTTATATTATATAGTCATAGTAGCTTGCACCCGTTCACACTTGTTTTATTCAGTTCAGATATGCTGGTCAGTTCATTTGTAGATAGATAGATGGAATAGGTCGATGGATAGATGGAATGGATGTATGGATGGATGGATGGGTGGATGGATGGATGAATGGATAGATGGATAAATGGATGGATAGATAAATAGATAGATAGAGGGAATGGATGGATTGATTTATGGATAGATGGAAGGACGGAGAGACGGATGGATAGATGGATGAATAGATATATAGATAGATGGATGAATGGATGGATGGATGGATAGATAGATAAATAGATAGCTGGATGTATAGATGGATGGATGAATGGATGGATGGATAGATAGATAGATAGATGGATGTATAGATGGATGGATAGATGGATGACTAAATGGATGTATACATAGATGGATAAATATATGAATGGATGGATAGATAGATAGATAGATAGATAGATAGATAGATAGATAGATAGAGGGATAGATAGAGGGATAGATAGATAGATAGATAGATAGATAGATAGATAGATAGATAGATAGATAGATGGAATGGATGGATGGATTGATTTATGGATAGATGGAAGGACGGAGAGACGGATGGATAGATGGATGAATAGATATATAGATGGATGGATGAATGGATGGATGGATAGATAGATAGATAAATAGATAGATGGATGTATAGATGGATGGATGAATGGATGGATGGATAGATAGATAGATAGATGGATGTATACATATATGGATGGATAGATAGATAGATGCTAGACAAAATAATGATTCTCTTGTATTCTTTTGTTTGTATATTCTGCAGACATAGCCGCTTGCACCCGTTCACACTTGCTTTATTCTGTTCGGAGGTGCTGGTCAGTTTTTTTGTAGATGGATGGACGGAGAAGATAGTGAGAAATATTGATACATTCTGCCCACACTTCATCCATTTCTCTCCATCTCCGGGTGATTGAAGGTTACAGACAGCCACAAATAACTGAGTGTTCCCATATTGTGATGCTGCTCCGCCAATCCCATTATCCTGACTCTAAGTGCTCCTTACTGGCATTGAGCGTCCCTCTCTCCCCCCACGAGCCGACATGTGCGCTCCCGGGGCCAACGCTGGTAGATGCCAGTTCCTGGCAGACTGCATCATTTTGCAGCCTGCAGAGGGGGGCAGCAGGTGGAAAGTTCACACTGCAGAAGAAATGGCGCTGCCTCCTCCTCATGTCCCTGGCTATGAATAAGCAGAAAAGCCAGAGACCTGTGTATCCGGGCAGGGGGTGCAGTGCACACACAGGGCGCACACAGGGGTCCGCTCTGGGCATGGGGGGCCAGGCTTCTGCGCCTGTGCTTGGCATGATGCTGCAGATCTGATACCCACAGAGCAGCCTCCATCTCTGCTCATCCCCCTTCCTCTCTCCTCTCCCCTCCCCACCCATCTGTCCATCCAGTCTGACTCCCAACACAAGGGACTATGGCTGCTGAGGAGGTGCTGCAGACTGTGGAGGATTACAAGGCTGAGATTGAGAGACTGACCAAGGAGCTGAGTGAGACCACCCAGGAGAAGATCCAGGCTGCGGAGTACGGGCTGGTGGTGCTGGAGGAGAAGCTGGCCCTGAAGCAGCAGTATGATGAGCTGGAGGCTGAGTATGACACCCTGAAGCAGGAGCTGGAGCAACTCAAGGAGGTGGGTGTCAGACCCTGGGGAGGGGGCTGTGACCAGGCAGGGCTGCAGTGATGGCACTGCCTGCACATAGGTCTGGCGTACCATGTGCCAAGGCTGCACAGTCCAGAGGTGAGGCTGCACAGTCCAGAGGTGAGGCTGCACAGTGCAGAGGTGAGGCTGCACAGTGCAGAGGTGAGGCTGGCACAGTCCAAAGGCAAGGCTGGCACAGTCCAGAGGTGAGGCTGGCACAGTCCAGAGGTGAGGCTGCACAGTGCAGAGGTGAGGCTGCACAGTCCAGAGGTGAGGGAGGCACAGCACAGAGGTGAGGCTGCACAGTCCAGAGGTGAGGCTGCACAGTCCAGAGGTGAGGCTGCACAGTCCAGAGGTGAGGCTGCACAGTCCAGAGGTGAGGCTGCACAGTCCAGAGGTGAGGCTGGCACAGTCCAGAGGTGAGGCTGCACAGTCCAGAGGTGAGGCTGGCACAGTCCAGAGGTGAGGCTGGCACAGTCCAGAGGTGAGGCTGCACAGTCCAGAGGTGAGGCTGGCACAGTCCAGAGGTGAGGCTGGCACAGTCCAGAGGTGAGGCTGGCACAGTCCAGAGGTGAGGCTGCACAGTCCAGAGGTGAGGCTGGCACAGTCCAGAGGTGAGGCTGCACAGTCCAGAGGTGAGGCTGCACAGTCCAGAGGTGAGGGAGGCACAGTCCAGAGGTGAGGCTGCACAGTCCAGAGGTGAGGCTGCACAGTCCAGAGGTGAGGCTGCACAGTCCAGAGGTGAGGCTGCACAGTCCAGAGGTGAGGCTGCACAGTCCAGAGGTGAGGCTGCACAGTCCAGAGGTGAGGCTGGCACAGTCCAGAGGTGAGGCTGCACAGTCCAGAGGTGAGGCTGCACAGTCCAGAGGTGAGGCTGCACAGTGCAGAGATGAGGCTCCACAGTCCAGAGGTGAG